>NC_089583.1:94098535-94154879 GCF_019320115.1 Miscanthus floridulus
AGTCGCCATTTTGGAGCAGTGCTTGATGCAATTACATAGCTTACATGTGTATATATACGCCCGCCTTCCCTACACCCGCACCAGATTTTGCGAAGACCAAAATTCCACCCCTTCTTTCAGGTATGAACAAATGCACAATTTGATTTTTAAATTTCAGAAGGTCACACAAACTACTTAAAGATTATACTATATAAACCATGCAATTTTTTTATTTCTGTAGGACTGTGTTGGTTGTATTGATGGGACTCACATACCAATGATACTTCCGCTGGACCATATCCAAATTTCTTTCCTTGGTCTCTTCCTCAAAAGGAAACTGCAAACCTGATTCACCCGGAGCATTTAACGTTGGAGACGGTGATTGATGTGTCAGCCACTTGTGCTGCTTGTGTCGATGGAACTGACGCATTCTTTGCTTTGGTTGCATAATGGTCCATGCCATGACAGGTTCTCCCTTTGGCGTGACGACATGCAGAATGATGTGCAACAAAAAAATGATCACCACATTTTAGAAAAACAAAGAAAAATGCAAATAAAAAAGTACAGAATATGTGAACCTCACCATCGTAGAGTGAAGATAAAGCATCATAATACGGGAATGACCTATCTTGCCAATGGAGAGCGTCCTTATTGTTCTTGCGAGTAGTAAAACTAGCCCAAACACTTGCAGGTGCAGTGACCATCATTCTCTCGTTATCCCATCCAAATCAACTTTCAGCCAACAAATCTTTAACACTACGGTAAGCTTTCTTCAAGTCTTGCTCCTGCTGTTTGACTTGGTTAAGAGAATATGATGTACCAAACTTTGTATTCACGCGACGAACAATGTTTGTCCATGCGTCCTTACTCCAAGCATTATGTGTTCTGAAACCCGGCACATCATGTTCTTTTAAAAGATCAATAAGGAATAATTTCATTTGGTGACTCCATCTGGCTCTCTTTGTTGTCCCTAAATTCACCGCAGTTCAGTTGATTACATAGACTCTGTTTCATCAGGAATATGCAACTACAAATTATAGGCAAGGTACTGGTGGATCTGAAATGAGAAGAAGCATCACCTATTTGCTGGCTATTTTCTGTAGACCGATGCTTATCGTCAGCATCATCAGACCATTGTGATTGGGAGTGGTGGTGTCGTATATCAGACAAAGTGTGTTGATCAACCATATTAATCTGGGTGGATCCTCTCACGGCATCAGCTCCCTTTCAATAAAATAAGGTATATTAGATGAACTAGGCGTATAAAATACGGTAGAAATAAAGTACTCGGCATCAGTTCCCTCTGGTTAGCATGTAGCTGCTGCCCTCCCGGCGCCAGGAGCACCCCGGCGACGCCTGTGGCCAGCGCCACTCGCTGCTGCGCCTCTTGTCTGCTCGCCGCAACCATCCCCCACCCCCAAATTCTCCTCTCCCATGGCTACAACCTGCGACCGGCGCTGCGGCGGCCTGCGGGCTACGGCGAGCAGCGCGGCACGGCGGTGCCGGCGCGACAGCTGCGCTCGGCGTGGCTGGGGCTGCAGCGAGCGGCGAGCGACGTGCCGGCAGCAGCTGCCGCTGGGGCCTCGGTCCTCAGGGATGCCGTGCGGTCGCATGGGGAGCTCTGCCTCCGACTCATGCTCAGATGGGGAAAAGTAACGTACTTGCATGCAAATGGGGGAAAAGGAAATACCTGGACGACGGAGGAACACGCGGATGCATGGATCCGTACGGCGTTGTAGCTGCGAGTGCTGGACTAGGTCGCTGGGGATGGGGTTCGGCGGATTCCGTCGCCGACTTTGGGGCAGGCCGACTCGTTGGTCGGCGATGGGGAGGGCCTCCCGCCGTCTCGTGCAGCGGTGATGGGGTCGTTGTCGCGTGAACCGGTGATGGGGCGACCATCGCCTACGCTGACGACAGGTGTGCGTCGACCGCTGCCGCCCCTTGGCCCGTGACGGGGAGATTTTTTTAATTTTAACCCTTTTTTAATATAATTTTAAATCTAACACTGTCGGTTTTTTTAAACTAACATTTTTGGCCGCGCCTATTGCCCTGGCACGGCCAAATGCCTATGCCGTGCCATGTATGGTGACGTGGCAGGGGGCTGACGTGGCGTGGGCCGGCTTGGGGGACCGATGACATGGCAGGTCCTGCTGCGCCTCCGACCTTGGCGCGGCAGTGCCGCGCCCTATTGTGTGGCGCGGCTGGACCAAATATACCGCCTGAGTAGCCAGACCACCTGGCCGCTGCGCCCGCCGCCCGCCCGGGCTACCTGGAAGGTTGAATCGAAACGCGTCGCGCTCGTATTTTATTGAGTTTTTTTCACGGCCGAATAGAGAATTTGATAAGCCAATGATTAGTTTTTCATCTTTCATAATACGGTTATGCACCATTTTAATTAATCAATTACAAAAGATTGCCAGCGGCGTCCATATACGCCGGGACTGCCGGTTCCCTAACGCAGGGTACTTAATCTCACCGGCAGTGCTGCCGCGACTCAAAGAAACGAATAAGAAGCAAGTTGACAAGCTGCCACATAACATATTCATTGTTTTGACATAAGTTTGAGATAACATAACCAAATAACCTCGTAAATTTTGGATGCCAATATTCGTTTGACCTAACAAACTAAGACCCAGGAGTGTAAGGATCCCTTGGACGCCTCTGTCTCTTTGGATTTGTTGGCAACACATTGAGAGTGTAGCCAACGTCGGTATGGTCGCGTCGACGGTGCGTACGACTCGTACCCTATAGGTATATGATACGCACAATTACTTATAATTCTTTATGATCGTTAGTTCATGGAGCGTACGTATTTAAATAAACTATCTTTGATAGTACTTGTGAGGCTCCTTGGGTACCAAGTAGGGCATCACCTAGCTGAGACATGCCGATCTCGTGCTGCGGCCAATCGTCCCACTAGTCGTGCTGTCTGCGGAAGCCTAGGGAGTAGTCGTCATCGTCGTCCTCGTCATCCTCGGTTGCAGGGTCCTTCCCAGCACTATGATGTGGTGGTGTACGCACCGTGGAAGTGGCACCCGACCGCGCTAAAGTCATCGGCTGAGAAGAGTCGGCTGGTGTCCTCAAAGAGGCCGAAGACGTGCCACCCGATCGCGTTGGTAGTGGCGGTTCCTCATAAGGAGTGTCCATACAGCTCAGCTTCTGAGCTAGCTTCATGCAGCTCTTCTTCACCTTCTGCATAAATAGACGTTAAAAGTTGGTGCATTACCCAAACGCATATACACTAAAGAAATATTTTTGAAACGGACAAGTTTATGTTTACCTCCACAAAAGCCGCAAGAACGCCTGGCCCCTGTCCTCTAGACTCGTGAAGCCGGAACGCTGCTTCGTTGGACAGCCTTGACAATTGTGTCGCCTAGGTACAGAAACACGGTTGGACAGTTTTAGTACACGTACTTAATACCAAAAGGATAACAAATTGTACCATTCAAGTATCTTACCACGTATCTTTAAAGCAGGGCTCTCTGTAGCTGTGTGTCCTCCCTAGTGATAACGTCGTACACATCTTCGATGCCATCTTTCTTCAAGTTCTCGTCAATCTCCAAGTCAGTGTACGGGGGCTTGATATGTGTCCTTGTAGACCTGTGAAGCCACCGCAGGTACTCATCGAAGGTGTGCTGGTCGTGTAGAGGACCCGCAAGAACCGCATGTGGTACCCTGGTCTGTCACAAATGGATGCACGAGTTGTGTGTCACGCGCCAATCCTTGGTCTTGTACCTCTTCCTATGATCAAACCTACAACAAAACGATGTTAGTTGTACCAAACACACATCTGAATTGTAGCATTGTTATTGATCAATAACACACCCGTGCAATTCTTGATTGGTGGAGTAAAGCGGTGGTGGGCACCATGTCATTCTTCCAAACTGTCTGCAGACCCGGATGGGTAAGTGAATCTCGACCACATGGAAGAAAATAAGAGGGACATCGCCACGATACTCATGTGACTCGTCCCTAGTGACAGAACTTAGATAGCCCTAGAGCTCCAGAGAATTCCAAGGACACCTAAAACACCTGAAATTTTGTAATTGTGTTAGGTTGTGATTACATCGAAGAAGACACTGCTACGATAGTATAGAGAGCGTAACCTGGTGCTATGTCAGGACGTCAAGACCGTTCGTATACTCCGTGTACTTATGCCACGCATTCCCTCTAACTAACTGTGCTTTCGTCTAGATATATAGAGCTGTAGGGAGTGTATCATGCCCGTTCCATCGCTATATTGAACACGATAATGAATTAGCAACAAATAATCTCATCATATCTAACTACCTGGAAAAATATAATGAACCAAAGTACTTACCGGTAAACCATTATTAAGGGGCCTCTCAACGAGCAATCGTTTCCAACACCAAACCTAGAGTAGGTAGGAGCAACCCCAAGGTTCGTATGTCCTGAGGTGCGACGGCAGGTAACGCATAGCTGTCGATACGTCTATGCCAGGACTGCGCTGCCTTAGCTGTGCCCCGCTATGTTCTCCCATGGCTGACGAAGTATGTCAAGGAAGATCCAGCTGATGGTGTTGCCTGAGGCGTCTGGGAAGAGGAAAGCACCAAGAAAATACCAGAGCCACACTCGAGTGAACCTGTCGATCTGTGCCTCCTCAGCTTGTGGGTCTAAGTACTCAAAGCGCTCTATGATCCAGGGCGACGAAACACCAGAACTTTTTTGTAATTGATCAAAGAAAATGAGACCCGATGCTAGCTGTAAAGCAATGCAAGTATTAAATAGGCTTAAATTATTCACTTATTTTTCTTGGAAACATCGTCGTCCAGTGGAAGAAAGCCAGTAAACTGAGCCACCAACTCCCTCCAGTGATTGTTATCAACTATCACTGTCACTGAAAGTCCCCCCAACCGAAGGTCTAAAATAGCCTTCACGTCCTGCAACGTCAAGGTCATCTCACCACAAGGTAGGTGGAACGTGTGGGTCTCAGGCCTCCACCTGTTATAAGAATAGAACGACTGTTAGTTTCCTCTAATTTGTTATAAGAAAGTTTACGTACAAAGAATACACTCGCACCTGTCTATAGCTACAGTAGTAGTGCTGGGTCAAGGGGTGGAAGACCATAGTTGACAACACGGACAAGCTCGAGAAAGCCGTCACGCCGTATGTATGGCGTATAATGCTCGTCTCACTGATGCGCCATGGTGTGAGTGCGGGGCCTCAAAGGAGGCAAGGACACCTCTGCGTCGTTGTCACTCAAGATGTGTGCTCGGTGCTGGTCGTTGTACTCTACCTCAAGAATGGGGTACAACGGATGTTGCGTGGGAGGAGCCATCCTGTTACAAATTGATAAACAAAGCGTTAGAGTATTCAAATTAACAAAATTCAAGTTAACATTAGTAAGTTCATAAACAAATTCACTAACCTAACTAGCCTAAATCTCTAAATTCAAAATCCTAACTATACTAGATAATAAATATATAATCAATCCATATAAAACTTTGGTTCTAAAATTACAAGTAATTCCTCCATCTCAAAATAAATACACATCTTGCTTCTCGAGTAGTCAAATATGTTTAAGTTTGATCAAAACTAAAAAAACAGTACCAATATTTCTATCTCCTAATAAGTTTATTACGAAAGTATACTCCATGCTTAATATAATAGTATCTATTATGTATCATAAATATTAATACGCTATTATATAAATTTGGTCAAATTTTTTAAAAAATTTAACTTCAGGAAGCGAGATGTGCATTTATTTAGGACGGAAGGGGTACTTCCTCCGTCACATAACAATAGTCGTTCTAAGATATCGCAAAGACACTAATACTCAATGAAAATAGCCTCGATGTCCCTATATGCTCCTAGAAATGTTGGCACTAGCAGACCATCATGAACTCTTTTGCTTTTGCGCCGGCCGCTCGAGGTTTGCGAGGGTACGTGGGGGTACTGTAGGGATACAAAAAATACTAACTATACTAGATAATAATAAAAAAAATATGAAATCGAGAGGGAGGTACCTTAGGAGCGGACGGCCTTGACGCGCCGACGTTCGTGGCGCGGCCGGCTAGGGCGCTGCGCGGCGGGAGTGGGCGAGCGGCCGCAGGCAGGGCGCTGGCGGCGGCGGCGGCAGCGTTCGGGCGGGCGGGCAGGGCAGGGGTGCGTGCGGGTGGGCGGGCTCGCACGTGGTATATATTTGGTCCAGCCGTGCCACGGATCAGGGCGCGGCACTGCCGCGCCAAGGTCGATGGTGCGGCAGGACCTGCCACGTCATCGGTCCCCCAGGTCGGCCCACGCCACGTCAGCCCTCTGCCACGCTACCACGCATGGCGCGACATAGGCATTTGGCCGCACCAGGGCAATAGGCGCGGCAAAAAGTGTTAGTTTAAAAAAACCGACAGTGTTAGATTTAAAATTATATTAAAAAAAGGGTTAAAATTAAAAAAATCGATGGAGAAGGGTTTCATTTTGGTTGACCGAGCGGTGGTCACAAGCGAGAAAATTGGAAATTTGCCCTTATGGTAGATGGGTTTGGCTTAAATGCCATTAAAATTAGTGGGCTTCGTCAAAATGCCTCTATGAAACGAGTCATTCACGCTATATTGCCATTTCGTGATTTAAGCCAACTTTTAATATTTTTAGCCCAATATTTGACTTGTTGTGACCAGTTTTACCCCTCCATGTCTATTTACCTTATCCCCTCGTTCATTCTCCTCTCCCTCACGAACTCTCTCATTCTCGCTCTCTCCGTCGCAGAACGAGGACCAGGCTCCAGGGCGGGAGCCCGACGCCGGAACGCCACCGCCCCCTACCTGAGCCCCCGTGACTCCATGGTCGCGCTGCCGCCCCCAATCCCAGCCGCGCCACCAGCGGGGAAGGCGCAAGGGGCTGGGCCCCGACGGCAGTGGAGAGCGAAGCCCACAGCGGGGAAGGCGCAGGGCAGGGCAGAGGCATGGCCTTGCAGGCCTGTCGTCCTCATCTTTCCCCCTCTCCCTCTCTCCTGCTGTGGCCGCTCATGGTGCTCGTGCCCGGTGCCGGTGGGTCTCGGGCTCTCAGCGGTGCCGCGGTTGGCACAGAGCAGTCTCAGGTGCTCCCGTTTCCTCTTGTATTTTGGGATTTTGCTTTTGCCTTTCTGATTCGTCCCTTCAATGACTTCGATTCGTGTTCTAGGGTTTGGCCTAGAATGCCTATTGTTCCAATGTTTGCCTTTTCTGTGTTTATCTGTGAAAGGACGGCACCAATTGGCAATGACACTACCAATTCGTGTTCTAGGGATTATGTCTGTGATTTTATTTTTGCAGCTTTTTTTCTTAGTTTTTCCCTCCCCCGTTCTTGCTTCGATTTTTCATTTTGAGACCGATTTAGTTCGTTATTTTTTGCTCAGATTCGTGCTATGACATGAGTTGATGCTACCCCTTAAGTGAATTTGATTGAATCGAGTCGAGCACGAAAAAATTGAACGAATTTTGTTTTTGGGGAGTTTTTCGTGTTCTTGGTCGTGATCTAATTTTCCCGGAGTTTGGGTTGAAATTGGGCGATGATCTCTTAGAGTATGCTCACCAACTCCCTTGTGATGGCCTGTGAAAAGTTTGGTCACGATTTGCTTTGATTTGGTTCAGTTTTTCGTTGATTTTGTGGCTGTCGGTTTCCTGTTCCCAGCACCAGAGCAACGCTCGGTCCAGGTGGGCACTCGCCCAAGCGCCCAGGTCCAGCGACTGGCTGCTCGCCCAGGTGCTCTGCTCAGCGGTGAGCAGCTCCACCGCTCAAGCCCCTCTCTGTCTCCCACCGTCTCTCTCTCTGCCCGGCAGCGAGCAGCACCACCGCCCGCACTTCTCTCTCTGCTCGCTTTCCCCCACCGATTCAACGAGCTCAGGGGCAAAATGGTCACTGAAGGCTAAAATTTTGGCTGAAAATTTTTTAAAGTAGACTTAAAACTCAAAATGGCATTATAGCGTATTGGACTCCTTTCATAAGGGCATTTTAGCGAAGCCCACAAAATTGATGGCATTTGGGCGAAGCCTACTTCCCATAAGGGTAAAATTCCGATTTTCTCGTACAAGCACGAAGTGATACGAGAACTTGGAGCTCATGCTTCTTTTCCTGTAAAACTGGCCATAGGAATACAATCCTATGGAATTGTTCCTTTACTATTCTGTGAACCAAAGAGTTTTATAGGAAAGAATCCTTAGGAAACTCAATTCTCCAAAATTCCTATAACAATTCTTCAAACCAAAGGGCCCCTAAATAACAAATTGCCCAAGATCATTACTGAAGGAGCAACCATGCTCTCTCTTTGAAAACCCGGCCCAGCCTGCTCAGGGCACTCTAGGGTCATGTCAAAGTTATTTATGTTTGCATGCATGCTACATGTCAGTTGTCAGGCCATGAGCTGGGAGAAAAAAATGCTGCTGAAACTCTTCCAGATTATATGTTTTGAACAACTTAAGCAAAAAAAAGATTATTGGAAGAAAAGATACGCTATTAGATGGACTAAATTTAGAGATGAAAATACAAAATTCTTTCATGCTGCTGCAATCGAAAGATACAAGATAAATACCATCACTTCCCTTGAAACCTGGAAGATCTGTGTGTGTGATTACAGTGAAAAAGTTACTCCGCTTCTTGAGGAATACAAACAAAGAATAGGGTGCACTACTAGTCCTGACATGCTATACAACTTAAGTCAACTGGTCTAGTCCAACAAAATTGAGGAGATTAATAATATAATCAAACAAATGCCTGCTGATAAAGCACCAGGCTCAGATGGTTTTAATGGATACTTCATCAAAAGTTGCTGGGAAACAATTAAAGGACATTTCTACAGCCTCTGCTTTGACTTCTTCAATGGAACCCTGGATTTGCAATCTATAAACAATTCCTTCATCACTCTGATTCCCAAGACAAACAACCATGTCTCAGTAAATGATTTCAGGTCCATCTCACTTCTAAATTGTGTCCTCAAAATTATCACAAAGCTCCTAGCCAACAGGCTCTAAGGCAAGATCACATCACTCATTCATACCAACCAGTATGGCTTCATCAAATCCAGGACAATCCAGGACTGCTTGGCATGGACCTATGGGTATATTCATCGGTGCCAATAATCTAAGAAAGAAATCATTATTCTCAAGCTTGATTTCACAAAAGACTTTTGATACTATTGAACATAATGTGATCATTCAAATGATGAAACAGCTAGGCTTTGATGATACTTGGTGTGACCGGATCCAACGAATTCTTGATTCAGGAACCTCTTCCATCCTTCTTAATGGAGTGCCTAGAAAACACTTCCAATGGAGTGAGACAGGGAGATCCTCTTTCTTCCCTTTTCTTTGTTTTGGCTGCTCAGTGCATTATTAACAGAGGTCACACTGAAGGACTATTTGATCTCCCTATCCCCTCCTATGAAACAGCTCAGTATCCTATTATCCAGTATGCGGACGGCACCATTCTCATCATGAAAGCTTCCCAAATGGAACTTTTCACTCTAAAAGGATTGCTGGAATCTTTCTCACAGTCAACTGGACTTTGGGTTAACTATAAAAAGTCTTGTTTGGTGCCTCTAAATCTCTCTACTGAGAAAGCTCATCAGCTGGCTGGGGCTTTTGGATGCAAACTGGAATCCCTTCCCTTCACATACATTGGATTGCCAATGGGCACCACCAAACCGAGAGTGGAGCACTTTGGATTCATCATGAACAAAGTTGAAAGAAGACTTACTGCCACTTCAAATTTTCTCTCCCATGCTGGAAGACTAGAGCTAGTGAACTCAGTCATGTCCTCTCTTCCTACCTATGCCATGTGCACTTTCCAGCTACCTATTTCAGTTATAGAGTACATTGACAGAGCAAGAAGACACTGCCTTTGGAGAGGCTCTGACAGCAATGCCAAAATGAAAACTCTGGTGGCCTGGAAAAAACGCAGTAAGCCAAAAAGAAAGGGAGGGCTCGGTATCATCAATCTTAGAAGCCAAAACTCTATTGTACTCCTTAAACACCTAGACAAATTCTACAACAGGAAAGAGATTCCTTGGGTCAAGCTTGTTTGGCATGCTCACTACTCCAATGGTGACATCCCACATGCAACTATGGATAAAGGGTCTTTTGTGGAAGGATATCCTGAAACTTTGTAATCTCTTTAGAGGAATCGCTAATTGCAAACTCGGGTATGGATCTAATGTTTTTTCTGGTCAGACCTTTGGAATGACAATGTCATGCAGAGCAAGTTTCCAAGACTTTTCTCTTTTGCCAAAAACAAGAAGATTTATGTATTGCAGTTCCTTTCAAACAACAACCTCCAGTCACAAATTCCACCTTCCTCTGTCCCAACAAGCTTATCAAGAATATCAAAGAATTCAAGATTACATTCAATCTATACAGGTTCAATAAGATACAAAAGGCTCTTAGCACTATATTTGGGGAAGCCGCAGCTATACATCTTCTAAATTCTACAATTTCTCCTACAGAAATATTCAGCCCCCTGCTCCTTTTCTGTGGATCTAGGACTCCAAATGCAGTAACAAACTTAAAGTCTTCTCCTGGCTCCTGATTATGGATAGGCTAAACACAAGGAACCTTCTTAAAAGGAAAAAACACAAGTTGGAGGGCAATGACTATAACTGCATTCTCTGCAATCAGAATGTTGAGGAAACTGCTTTCCACCTCTTCTTCAGCTGTCCATTCAGTCAGGCCTGATGGCAAAACTTGAATATGCAGTGGAACTTTCAAAGTGATTTCTTTCAAATGATGATGCACTCGAAACAACAATATCAAAATCCCTTCTTTATGGAGATCGTCATCATTGCTGCCTGGCACATATGGAAGCAGCGAAATAACTTTATATTTAACAGAGGACGACCCTCTTTCTACTCCTGGAAATGCTCCTTTTTAAGATGAGGCTAGACTTCAAGCTCTTAGAATGTCTGAAGACAAGTGCTATGTTTTTCTTCTTCGTATAGACTCATTTTCTTAGTTCTTAGCTGACCAGTGGCTCCCTCAGCCTCTTGGGTGGTTTTTGTTTTTGTTGTTCTTTCTCCTCTGTACAGTTTCTACCTTTTGCTTTTTAATAAAATCTCATAGTGGGGGGCCTTCGCTGCTGTAATTTTCGCTCAAAAGAAAAAAAAACATCACCAGAACTTGACATGGGCTTTGTATGACAGTTCCGGTTAGCATCTAATTTGCACCTTTGGTCGAGTAAAATGTAGATGATAGATTGTCTTTTCTGGTCCTGTTACAATTTTTTTCATGGTCTGAAATGTTAGGGAATGGAGGCCCTTTTGGTGTCCCATACGTGATGTGAGCATGGCCCTTCCTTCTTCAGTTGACCATTCGATAGACTGTGTGTGCTGGAATATTTTAACAGCCTTGGCAACTGATGAGCGCTGCTTGTCCTGTGTCTGTTATATTGCATTCCAGCAATTAACGCATATGGTGCTGCTCAAGCAGTTAATGCATATATGGTGCGTCTTTTGTATGAAATTGTACAGCTGTCAAACACCATTCTCACTCTAATCCTGGTAGGACTGCTCATTCCATGCCATGATCCTGAGATGACTAACTTATTAGCAGTTTGCATGGTAACAGTCATCAGATAGGCATGGTCCATTCTATCAATAGGGCCGGTTTTAGCTGAACTATATTCGTCATATCATTTGAAGCGTCCTTCACCATGTTTTCCTCAGAGGAAGAGAACTGCTTGCTTATTTGGTTCTTGAAAGAGTAGGATTAGGGAATACTCGATACATTACTGTGAATGATCAGCGTTTACATATATAGGCATTGTGGGAGGCCAGGCAGGCCCACACGCCATATTACATTCCAACACTCCCCCGCAGTCTGAACTGGTAGCACCGTGAACTTTGAGACTGGACCTAAACTCCGCGAACACGGACGTCGGTAAACCTTTGGTGAAGATGTCGGCGTACTGGGACGAAGTGGGAACATGCAGGACGCGGACTTCACCGAGGGCGACTCGTTCTCTAACGAAGTGTAGGTCGATCTCAATATGCTTGGTTCGCTGATGCTGAATCGGGTTGGTGGAGAGGTAAACGGCGCTGACATTATCGCAGTAGGCCACTGTAGACCACTGTAGCACGACGGAGTGGGCAGTGAAGCTCTATCAGAAGTTAGCGCAACCAGCAGGCTTCGGCGACTCCATTCGCGACTGCTCGATATTCCGCCTCTGCACTGGACCGAGACACTGTAGGCTGACGCTTAGACGACCAGGAGATGAGATTGTCCCCGAGAAACACCGCATAACCCGAGGTGGATTTGCGTGTGTCAGGACAGCCCGCCCAATCTGCATCGGTGTAGACAGTGAGATCAGTTGGAGAGGTCCGGTGGAGGTGCAAACCGAGATCCAATGTACCTTGAAGGTACCGGAGAATGCGCTTCAGAGCGCTCAAATGAGGTTCCCGGGGGTCATGCATATACAGGCAGACCTGCTGAACAGCATACGCAATGTCTGGTCTGGTGAAGGTGAGGTACTGAAGAGCCCCGGCAAGACTGCGATACTGACTTGGATCAGCGACTGAAACACCATCAACAGAAAGCTTGGAGTGAGTGTCCACAGGAGTGCTGCTTGGCTTGCAGTGACTCATACCGACGCGGTCCAGAATGTCCAGCATGTACTGTCTCTGAGATAGAAATAAACTGTCACCTTTGCGCTGAACACTGACACCCAGAAAATGGTGAAGAGGCCCCATGTCTGTCATGGAGAATTCCTGGCGAAGTGCTGCGATAATCCGATGGAGGAGACTTGGAGACGACGCAGTGAGAACAATGTCATCAACATAGAGTAAAAGAAAAGCCATGTCAGCACCTTTGCAATAGATGAACAACGACGTGTCGGACTTGGCCTCAACAAACCCGAGTGAGGTAATGTGAGAGGCGAAGCGACTGTGCCAGGCGCGAGGAGCTTGCTTCAACCCATAGAGTGACTTGTTCAGGTGACAGACATAATTGGGCTTGGAAGAGTCGACAAACCCAGTCGGCTATGCGCAGTCAAAGTGCCATGAAGAAATGCATTCTTCACATCAAGCCGATGAATCGGCCAGTAGCAAGACAGTGCCAAAGTGAGTACCATCCAGATGGTTGCTGGCTTGACAACTGGGCTGAAAGTCTCATCATAATCAATGCCCAGACGCTGTGTGAAACCACGAAGCACCCACCGGGCTTTGTAGCGGTCAAGAGAGCCATCGGACTTGAACTTGTGACGAAAAACCCACTTGCCGGTGACGAGGTTGACGCCAGGAGGGCGAGGCACCAAGGTCCAGGTGTCGTTTGCCTACAAGGCGTCGAACTCGGCCTACATAGCAAGACGCCAAGCTGGATCCAAAAGAGCGGCATGGACGGACGAAGGTACTGGAGCGGTAGGCGCAGCCGTCATGTGGAGATTAAGGCGATCCACGGGTTGCCGAAAACCGTCCTTGCCATGGGTGCGCATGCTGTGCGCATTAGTGACAGGAACGATCGCCTCCGGAGTCGTGGTGGTGGTGCGGCCGGTGGTCCAGCCAGCGCCACTGGCAACAACCTGGGACGCTGAGTCCATAGGGGCAGCAGCACCAGCCGGACCGGTGGGAGTGGCGCCACCTGAGGGGGCCGCGGTAGCACCTAACATCGTGTCAGGCACCGCACCGCCGGCGGGAGAGGCGCCAAGGGTCCCAGGTGCGGCATCCATGCCGCTAGGGAGACGAGTACCTGCAGGCACAGCTCTTGGCCACATAGGCGAAGAGGAAGCATCAGCATCATCCAAAAACGCAAGTGTATTTGGGTCCTAGGGGGTGGTGGACATCTCGGAGAACGGAAACAAAGTCTCATCGAATACAAGGATGCCGGCGGGTCCGATGCCCCGGCGGCTTCGCTTGCAGCAACGTCGTCGATGTCGATCTCCTCGAGCAAGAGGAGGGTGCGAGCCTCCTCGAAGGTGGGAAAGGGTTGCCGCATCTTGAGGTTGGAGACCATGGGCCGAAACTTGCCATTGAGCCCGCAAAGGAGAGTGAGGACCAAGGTTCGATCCCCGATCGGATCGCCGAAGTCGCTGAGGGTTGCCGCCATCGTTTCAAGATGGCGGCAGAAGTCAGTGATGGAGGCCGACCCCTGTTTCGCCGTGTGGAACTCCGCCGAGAGCAGTAGGGCGCGTGATTCGTGCTGGCCGAGGAACTCGTTCTCGAGGTAGGTCTAGGCGCTGCGCGTGTTCGGCTTGCGGTTCATCGTCGACTACTGGAGATTGGCATGGATTGTGCAGTAGATCCAAGTGAGCACGGTGTAGTTCATCTGCACCCACGCCGGTCGATCGGCGTTGACGACGTCGGAGAGGACGTGGTCCGTTAGGGCATACTTGCCCAGGATAACGAGGAACATGGACCGCCACCGGTTATAGTTGTCAGCGGCGCGATCCAAGACCAGGGGCACGAGGACCTTGATGTTGAGGACGACGATGGCCGCAGTGTGGACGGCGGCGTGCTTGGCCTCGTATGCGTCGAGGGCCGCAACACGATCGGCCTCTGCCCTGCGGGCGCGCTCCTCGCGAGCCTGGCGTTCGGCGTCGGTTTCCGCCATGGGAGAGGGCGAACGACGCGGTCTCAGGTATGCGGGCGGATGCAGGCAGATCGCGACTTCGCTGTGGGTGGGCGGATCGCGCGACACAGCAGATCGCGACTTCGCGAGTCAGCGACGTCGGGTAGCGCGGGGGATCGGGCCGGCGAGCGAGACGTGCTCTGCGACGGCGCGATCGATCGGCCGACGAACGTGGGTTCAGCGGCGGCGCGATTAGGGTTTGCGGAAGCAAGAAAGGAATCGTCTCATGATACCATGAAAGAGTAGGATTAGGGAATACTCGATACATTACTGTGAATGATCAGCGTTTACATATATAGGCATTGTGGGAGGCCAGGCAGGCCCACACGCCATATTACATTCCAACAGTTCTGTATCCCCTCAGTTGTGTGGGTTTCTAGAATCTGGATGGAATTTAACTGTTCCTATTGTAGCCCTCTGTGTAGGTGATATTGAGAGATGTCAGTATAATCTGACAGGAAAACGGGCATGAGTCCATGTATTAGATTCTCATACTGTATTAGACTAGAGCTCCGTGGCTTCCTTGTTTGTTTCTTCACTTTCTTGTACTGAACAGTCCGGCAAGTTATCATATTATCCAGGCATGCTGACTTTGTGCTTGGAATGTTCTTATCTGTTCATAGGTTTGCATTCCATGAGCTCAACCCTTGCTTTCACCATTGACTTCCAGCTTTTTTATCTTAACCTGCTAGATCACTGAAACTGAATGCAGACACCACGATATATCCTCACCTCGTCTGTGCTGAAGCTCTTATGTTGATGTCAGATGGTTGAGAAAGTTCAGATGAGCCACCAAGTGTTGATAGAAGACAGTAGTAGTGTTGGGGGACAGATTTAGCGAATCAAAACTAAAGGGCGGGTCTGGTGCAACCGGTAGAGTCGTATTGCCTGTGACCGGAAGGTCCTAGGTTCGAGTCGCGATCTCCTCGCATTGCACAGGCGAGGGTAAGACTTGCTACTGACACTTTTCCCCAAACCCGTCCTTCTTATTTAGCGAATCAAAACTCCACTGGTCGCAGGTGGCAACGCAACGCATTGCCCGAGTCACCCTCGTCACGCGGTGGTGGCGCCTTGTCCATGGAGTTCTGCATGTGGTACACATCCGAGGAGGGCGGGAGCGAGGGGCAACGGCGGCTCAGCAGAGTAGATGTTCTTGGCGGTGGGGATAGGACATGGTCATGTGGGGTGAGCAGTACTGTTTGCTGCTTGAGATCTTCAAGGAGGCCGAATGCCACATGAACCGTGTCCACCGACATCGAACACCTGGAGGCTGCCGCGTGCCTTGAGAAGCAGCGTGACGAGGTGTGCCACTGTCTAACCCGAAGTGCTTGCTGGCTGCTCGCCTGCTTCCAGCATGTTCGGAATTTGACTTATCAGCAAGTGATGCCCACGGTTGGATCATTCACTGCAGAGCAACCTAACCTGGCCTGCATGTATGTCCTAGGCTAGTCTTGGCCCTCCAACCTCCCACACCGCCACGCCCTTTCAAGCGCCACACCCTTTCTAAGACGCTCTTCCTGTCACTATATAATATTATGAGAAAGAAAAGTACATTTGTTTGTTAGGATGGTATTATCTACGACACCATTGGGTTAATTTGCAAACATAGCACAATGTAGTGGCCATGGTTGCAGATGCACATTTAAGAAACAAAATGGATCGCTTTGTGTGGGGGCTGCATCAGAAATTGTTGTTTTCGTTTAATTCCATGTACAGAGCATTATTAGGTGTACAGGCTTTACCTTACAACACTTTAATTTGAAAACTTAAACTACCCCTCAAAATTAAAGTCTTTATGTGGTACTTATACAAAGGCGTAATCTTGACCAAGGATAATTTAGCTAGGCGACAGTGGCAAGGAGATAGGAAGTGTTGTTTCTGTTCCACCAATGAGACCATACAACATTTACTCTTTGACTGTCGTTATGCTAAATTTATGTGGAGAATTGTTCATATTTCCTTTAACCTGAAACCCCCAACTAGTGTATACAATTTGTTTACAGGTTGGTTGGAAGGGTTAACAAATTCTTCTAGATTTCTCCAGAATTCCTCCAAGCGAACGGGGCCTTAAATAGGAAAAGGAAGTCTCAAATTCTTGTGGGTGCAAGTGCTATTTGCTGGGCTTTTTGGTTAACTCGGAATGATGTTGTGTTTGACAAGACCATAGCACCGTCTTATTTGTAAGTTATCTTCAAGTGAATGTATTGGACCAGGTACTGGACCTTACTTCAGAAGGAGGAGAATCACCATTTCATGAAGGCGGGCTGTAGGACTATTGAGACGGCCGCGATGGAGGTGTTTGCTAGACACGGCTGGCGATTTAGCAACAGAATTGCTCTTTAGTCTTTTCCTTTTGATAATTTTGTTGTATTCATGACTCAAAACTTCGTGTTTGAGTTCCTTGGACTTTGTTTTGCTTGCTTATAATAATGAACAGCTATATGCATTAGTCAATGCAGAAGCTAGGATATTAATATATTCCCTTTTCTAAAAAAGCCTCCCACACCGCTGCAGCACCATATTGTTTTGGTGTGATGAGATGTTACTAAGCTAGTGTGGCTGTGTGGCCCTTAGTTGTTTTGTGGATGCCGCTGTTGCATTTGAGCTAATGTGGTACCAATGACTTCGAGGGAGTTTAAATAGACAGTGTCGGGTTCATAAACCCGGGGTCCCTCGAGGGCCGGCTTCCCATCAAAGGCTCAGCCCAAGCAGACAAACACATAACTCATGGGCCGGCCCAAGTATCGGAACAACAGGACAGAAGGGCGATCCAATCACTGATCGGAAGGCCTGGCCGAGGAGGAACGACGCCCGTTTTCTGACTCCGGCCCTCCTCTCCGACCGGAGTGCTCACTTCGATCTCCAGCCCGCCTCCGGACGGCCTCTCCGACCAGAAGGCCTGGTTGAAACGCTACTTCCGACTCTGACCCCACGTCTCCGACCGGGGTACGTAAAAACCATCGTCCTATACCCACCGGCATGGGCAACAAAGTTTAGAAGCATACGTACTCTGTCCCTCTCACTTGTAAGGCCATCCCCTTCATCTATAAAAGGGGATGCACTCTCTCCCAAGAGACTCAGTTAATCCAGGTCGATTCAAGTCATTCTAGATTCATTAGATCGATCAAGTTCACTAGTTCACAACCACAGAACCGCCATGTTCGAACCCCAAGCACACGCTTGAACACTTAGCTCATAGCGAAGCTCCTATCGCTCTCGGCCCTTTTGACCGGAGTCCGACCAGACCTCTTGTACCCCCATCTTTCTTCTTCTCGTTTGTAACCCCATTACAAACTTTGAGCACCTGGGCTCAAGAATAAAGTCACCGACCGACTCAAACTGGACGTAGGGCATATTGCCTCAACCAGTATAAACCCTGTGTCATTGAGTGCGAGGCCACTTTCAATCACAACGTACGGTAAAACTACAAATATTTACTTGTTGATCACTTTCTACACCGATAGTTGGCACCGTCCGTGGGGAAGATGCTATACGTTCAACACGTTTTTGGTCATCGGATGGCCCACTTTTCTGCCACCTTCGCCATGGCGGGCTCATGCAATACGATTCGCTTCAGCTCACTAGAATTTCCCACACTCCCACCTGTTGGGATGTGGGTTCCACCCATTTTTGAGCCATCCCAGGCCTTCTTCTTTGGAAGCCTAGACTTCGTCGCCGACCGGCTCAGCGTACTACACCTCCGCGAGGAGACTCTCATTTCGGCACCCATCGGAGGGGCGCCCTCCATTGGCTTTGGGACGCACGATGACTTCAATGACGAGGCATCTGCGCTTTATTCCGAGCAAACTCTCTGCTCAAACCCCGCTGTGAGTAATATGCATACTGTAATTTACTCTCTATTTACTATCTCCCGCCGATTATTCGGAGGGATCGTATTTATCGCATCACAGACACCATACGATCGGTCCCCCTACGGCCTCGTGTCCCCCATGGATGCGTGCACTTGGGGGCTCCAAGGGACGTTGCCGCCATCCCCCCTCACATCCGAATTCGTGAGAATGGCAAGCTATTCTCCTACCGGTTTCCATGGACTCTCGGATGACGAGGGTGAGAGCGACGGGCCGATGGCTCTAGCATCGGCGACGTGGTACCTAGCCACCGTCCGTCCCGTGAGTGCGCTATGGCGGACGCTCCGAGACAGCCACCGGTCGTTGTGGAGTCTACACAAACTCACACCCCTCCGGACCCATGCCTGGGGGCCCTTACGTTTATGCAAGGGCATGCCGAGGAACTACAACAACGATGGCAGAACTAGCCGCCACCTGCGTCGGCAAGCTCAGTGCAGCACATTGCGCCCCATGCGCATAACCCGACGGGCAGTGCTCGGGATTGCGCCTGCTAGGTCCAACACGACATCATGAACGAGGGGAACGATCTCCCACAATGTGCTCGGGCTGACCAGAACATCGTTGTTGCAGCAATACTTTTGTGCGGCATTCCCGAGCCCATTGACTCCCAGGAGCGGGCAGTCTATCGGAACCTTCGGGTTTTAGTAGAAGCCGTCGTCGTTCAATAGGCGAAAAGCTCCGCATTGCAACTCCGACACGCGCCCTCTCTCCCCACTAGGGGAGCAGGGATGTGCCAGACGGATTGCTCCATCCGCTCACTACTACAGCTGCTAGGTGCGGCTCAGGAGGCAGCGGTCGTGCCTCGGTCCGACCTAGCGCCTGTTCCGCACCGACCACCGATACAAGAGCAGCCCAGTCCGCACCAGGATGCTCATAGCGTCATCAGCAACCGGCATCGGGCTAGCACGATGATGACATCCACTAGGCAGTGGCGAGAGCAGGCTACATGGATCTTGGCCGAACCATCAAGGGGAGCGGTGAAACACGCCCTAAACACAGTCGCCGGCCGGACGACCGGAGTCCCAGCCTTGAGGGCCCAGGACCATGGGCCTTTGACTGGCGTATCTGGAGAGCATTGTTCCCACATCGCTTTCGACCGCCCACCAACATCACCAAGTACACCGGGGAGACAAACCCTAGTATTTGGCTCGAAGATTTTTGGCTCGCCTATCAAGCCGAAGGGGTGGATGATGACTATTTCATCATTCAGTATCTCCCCATCTGCGTGGGGAACATGTTCGGGCATGGCTTGAATTCCTCCTGCATGATAGCATCTGCGACTGGGCAAACCTCAAGAGGGTCTTTGTTGGGAATTTCTAGGGGACGTATGTCTGCCCTGGAAACTCCTAGGACCTCAAGAGTTGCTAGCAGGAGCCCAGAGTGTCCCTATGAGATTACATCCGTAGGTTCTCCCAATGATGCAACTCCCTCCCAGATGTCGTCAATGTGGACATCATCAGCGCATTCCTCTCTGGGATGACCTGTGAGTCCCTGATCCACAAGCTTGGATGCCTGAAGCCCCGTACCACCCGTGACCTACTCGACATCGCCACTAACCATGTCTCCGGTGAGGAGGCGGTTGTAGCGGTCTTCAATGGGGCCAGGACAAAGGCAAGGCCAAGCGCACGGACCAAGACGAGGGCCCCTCCACACAAAGGGGCAAAAAGAACAAAAAGGATTGGCGCCGATCGGACAACACCACGTTGGTCGCCGCGGCAAATCGCACGGGCAAGCAGTCCCAATAGGGACTGGCTGACCACTTCAATAAGCTCATGGACAATCTGTGCACCAACCACGCCTACCCCGTCAAACACCTCTACAAGGACTGCGAGTTCCTCAAATGTTTCCTACGATAGGCCGGTGGGCCGAAAGAAGGGGACGACAAAGAGGCGGCAGCCAAGAAAAGAGGCACGGTGGGCAAGGACGGAGATGGTTTCCCCGACACTGAGGAATGCATCATGATCTTCGGTGAATCCAACACCATCTGGTCCAAGCACCAGCACAAGGTATGCTATAGGGAGGCATGCGCCGCCGAGATGGCCGTCCCCTCCTTCCTCAGCTAGTCAGATCACCTTCGATCAGAGGGACCATCACTCCCATGTCATGAGACCAAGACGCTACCCGCTCGTTGTTGACCCCATCGCTTGCAAGAAGCGTCTCACCAAGGTGCTGATGGACGGAGGCAGCGGCCTCAACATCCTCTATATCGACACCCTCGATGCCATGCATATCCTCTGATCAGAACTCCTCCTTGTGGGTTCTCCCTTCCACGGGGTGATCCTGGGAGCACAGGCATATCCACTCAGACAGATTGATCTGCTCGTCACATTTGGCAACCGAGCCAACTTCTGTTTGGAGGTCCTCACCTTCGAAGTGGTGGACTTCCCAAGGTCCTACCATGCCATCTTGGGGCGGCCATGCTACACTAAATTCATGGTCATCCCCAACACACCTACCTCAAGCTGAAGATGTCAGAACCAAATGGCGTCATCACCATGAGCAGTGCCTTCTCGCACGCCTTCATGTGCGACCGCGAGCATTTTGAGCTTGCCACCGTGGTCATCAACTTGTTCGAGCTCCCGCAACTCAGGGAGTCGTCAACCCCGGTAGTCCTAGACTATAATGAACCAACCTCCTCGATAGCCTTTCGCCCGCTCGAGGAAATCAAGGCGGTGGAAATTGACCCCACCAACTCAACGAAGACGGTGCGGATCAGGACCCAGCTCCCGACCAAATAGGAATGTGAGCTCATTGACTTCCTGCGTGCCAGTCGCGATGTCTTTGTATGGCCACCTTCTAACATGCCGAGCATACCGTGGGAGGTCACCGAGCACGCACTGTGCCTCATCCCAAGTTCAAAGCCTACCAAGCAACGCCTATGCTGTTTTGACGATGAAAGGCGTAGGGCCATAGGCGAAGAGATTGCTAAACTCCTGGCAACTGGATTTATCAGAGAGGTTTTCCACTCCGACTGGCTTGCCAATCCCGTTCTTGTTAAAAAGAAGACCGGGAAATGGAGAATGTGCGTTGATTATACTGGCCTCCACAAAGCGTATCCAAAGGATCACTTTCCTTTGCCGCGCATAGACCAGATAGTCGACTCCACCGTGGGTTGTGAGAGCCTCTCTTTTCTGGATGCCTATTTAGGTTATCACCAGATCATGATGAAAGAGTCTGATCAGCTCGCAACCTCGTTCATCACCCCATATGGTTTGTACTGCTGCGTAACCATGCCTTTCGGCTTGAAGAACACTAGCGCCACCTACCAAAGGTGCATGTAGCAATGCTTCGCTGACCAAATCAACCCGCTCGATCAGCCTGATCAAGCCAAGCAGCCAAGACCAATGATCGCCGTCTATGTTGATGACATAGTGGTCAAAACAACTCAAGCTCGTGACCTGATCACAAACTTAGCCGCAATGTTCGTGAACCTCCAAAGATTCAACATCAGGCTGAATCCCAAAAAATATGTTTTTGAGGTTTCAAAGGGGAAGCTGCTAGGATACATTGTGTTCGAGCATGGCATCGAAGCCAACCCCAAAAAAATCATGGCCATCTCCAACATGGGTCCTATACACAACATCAAGGGCGTGCAAAGGCTCACCGGCTGTCTAGCTGCCCTAAGTCAATTCATCTCCTGGCTCGGTGAACAAGTGATGCCACTCTACAAGCTCCTAAAAAAGATAGACACTTTTGTCTAGACTGAGGAAGCTCAGCAGGCCCTAGAGATTCTCAAAGCATCCCTAATGACAGCCCCGATCCTTGTCGCTCCTAAATGGGGAAAACCCCTTCTCCTCTACATCACGGCCAGCAACCATGTGGTAAGCGCCGTGTTGGTCGTCTAAAGGGAGGAGCTAGGACATCAACTTAAGGTCCAGCGGCTCATATACTTTTTCAGGAAGTACTCACCGACCCCAAGGTCCGGTACCCCCAAGTGCAGAAACTCTTATACTTCATCGGGAAAGTACTCATCAACAATGTCCACGAGCCATCTGCCCACATCCTACAAAGGTCTGGTCCAGATACACCCCGACGCCCAGCCAGTGCCTAGGGGCTCCGACCCCAATGCCAAGCCAGCGCTCGGGGGCGCCAATCCTAGTACCTCCATGACGATGTCACCCGCCAACGTCACCGTATTGGCACTCGATCAAACCGACTAGCGAGCACCGCTACTCGCCTACCTCCTCGAGGAGGTTCTCTCGCTCGAAAGGACTGAAGCCCGATGGATCGCTCAATGTGTCAAGACCTTCATTGCGCTCGGTGATGAACTCTACAAACAAAGTCCATTGGGGGTACTCATGAAGTGCATCCCCACCAACCAGGGGAAGCAGCTCCTCCTCAAGGTCCATGCCAAGATCTATGGACATCACATGACCCCAAGGTCGCTGGTCAGAAAAGCCTTTCGCTAAGGTTTTTACTGGCCCACCACGCTATGAGATGTAGAGGAGGTCGTCCGCAGGTGTGAAGGATGCCAGTTCTATGCTTGGCAAACCCATTTGCTGAAATAGGAGCTCCAAACTATCCCCATCACCTAACCATTCATGGTCTAGGGCCTCAACATGGTGGGACCCCTCAAAAAGGGCCCAGGCGGCTTCACTCACCTACTCGTAGCAGTCAAATTCTTCCTCGACATCATCTACCGGTTTAGTGTTCCTAACTATATCATCACCGACCACAGGACTAACTTCGCTAGAAAGAAGTTCCTAGACTTCAGTAATGGATACGGCATCAGGATCGACTGGACCTTGGTCGGACATCCACAAACTAACAGTCAGGCCGAGCATGCCAATGGCATGGTCATCCAAGGACTTAAGTCATGCATCTTCGACCGACTCAACAAGTACACCAGACGATGGGTTGCAGAGGTCCCAGCAATCCTCTAGAGCCTGAGAACGACCCCAAACCGACCCACATGGTTCACATCCTTCTTCTTGGCCTACGGATCTGAGGCAGTGCTACCCTCTAACCTTGACCATGGCACCCCAAGAGTGAAGGCTTTTGACCACAACCGAGCCATGGAAGCTCGGCAAGATGCAGTCGACCTGCTCGAAGAGGCCCGCGAGATGATCGTCATCCGTTCCGCTCGCTACCAACAAACCCTACATAGGTACCACAAAAGGAAGATCAGGGGGAGGATACTTGAAGTCAGCGATCTCATACTCTGGAGGACCCAATCAATGAAGGAAAAACACAAACTCTCTCCACCATGGGAAGGGCCCTATACGGTGACCGAAGTAATCCGACCGGGCACCTATTGACTGGAGGACAATAATGACAACGTTCTCACCAACACTTGGAACATTGAACAGCTACGACATTTTTCCCCTAAATTTAGTCTTATGCTTTCTAGTCAACACTTGACCCTATAAAGCACCCCAGCCTGAACACTTTTAGCTCGGGTCGCTCGAGGGCTCCATGAGGGTACGATACTGAATACTACCTCTCTCTTTCTTACTATCACATGGTAAACAAGTTTGTCCTGAATGGAAGCGCATTCCTTTTCCTTTGATTGCCCTACGTAACTTTATTCTTACTCCTAACCAAACGCACCCCGCCATGACCTACGGTTATGAGCAGCCAAGCCCCGCGGGCCATGCCCAGGTTCTTAAAAAAGTTGTAGCCCACGGAACTAACAGGCAGGTGCGAAAAAGAAAGGACAAAAAACAAAGGCTATGCTAGCATAAAAACAAGGAACAGATAGTGATTCTATCACAAAAACAGTACTGATGTATTCTTTGATACAAAAAACTATTCACACGGGGACTCAACCATGAACTCAACTATTACATTTTCTACTACTACTCCAAATACTACTGCGGCCGCTCGATGACATCGCCTGAACGCCAAAGGAGAAACCACGGCACGCCGCCGAACATAACCACCACCGCTAGGGCTCCGCCCAGTTCCGCTCCCTCGACTTCAGCGAGCGCAACGGGTACCTTAAGGGCATCATACCCATAGATGCTCAGTAGAGGAACATGGAGCTCTTGACCTTCTCATGTAATCGAGGTAGCTCCTGGGCAGGGCTGCTGCTACCGAGGTATGGCCGCCACGACTGGAAGAGATCTCATCAAACTTTATGAACTGGCCAACCTAAGCAGCTATAGGCGTGGAACCCTCCACCGGCATGATCCTGAGCAACTTCCCCTCTGACAAGGCTCACCCAGTGAAGATCCACCAGAAAAAGTCCACACACAACTACATCCTGAAGAAGCCCTCACAGATGAATCCAGCATGCCACCCCCATCGGCGAAAGCCGCCCCTTCTCAAGCAAAGGTGGTCAGCACCGCCCTAGGCAGCCTCCAGCTCTACATCGTGCCCTAGATTCATGAAAGGATCTATAAGTCCCCCCTCACTCACCCCCTCTCTCACTTAGGAACCACCGCGGTATACAGGCACTCTCGGTGAGGAGGAAGAAGGAGGACAGACAATATTTGGAGAATAGGCAAAGGACTGCAACGGTGAGCCCTCCCCCTCCTGCTATTTAAGGAAGAAACGCGATAGCCAAAGAGGGGCAAAAGATCAGAGCGAAAAACTCTCTCCCTTCCCCCATTCAATGTGGATGGGAAACGATGGGACACGCCCTGACTGATGGGACACACGCTGACTGATGGAACGACACCTGGTCAGACAGAGCACCGCTTGGTGAGACAAGACGTGGCCTGGGTATGGCCCACCACTATCACATGACTGGGCGCAAAAACCAAAGCGTCACCACATGCAGGCAGCTCTTCGCATCCCCAGGCGGGACTTGGAAAAACCCAAAACTAGATCTCCACCAGGAGAGACCATCGGGCTTCCTAAGTCAATCAAACGACTCAGAAAAACACACTGAGAGACAGGTAGAGAGTGAAGGGGTGCCCCATGTAGGCCATGCTGACTCCATCATAAATGATGAGCATGGGTTCCGATCAAACATTTCTGACTGGAGCTCTTCAAACCCCATCACTCGAGTCATCAAGGTAACACTATCGACCCCCGCTATTTCTTTATAAACATTTCATACATCCATACGCGCATTCGTTCCATGCGCCCATGCCCCTGGATGATTCGGGCCTTGAACCGCTTGGGGGCTCAGGAACTAAGCATCGCACATGTAGCGAAATGCATCACAACGCTCCATGTTGCGTCATGAAGCGACAGTTGCCTCATTCAACATGAGCAACGATCGACCGGGGTTTGAAGGTTGGCCCATGAAGGGCTTGAGGCCACCCCACGTCAAACAGAGCTAGGGGAGAAAAATGCAGATGAGCCCCATGCGGCCCTTGCCTAGTCTAGCAGATAGGGTCATCTTAACCTTCTCATTCAATCCTAAGCCTTTGCCAAGCCCACAGAATCTCCATCGAGGGGAGGCCGTTAGGCCACCCGGGTCGATCTTCAGAACGATCCAGGCATCTGCTGGGTTGCAGGTAAAGGAGCAGTGGAATATCACAAGAGGGCTATACCGACCCTATCACGAATGATGGACCCGGATTCCACTCGATCATACCCGTTAGCGAACTCACCGAGCGCGTCACTCGAGCCCGAGTGATCGGGACAAGCGATAAAACTCAGCCCCTCCGGCTTTGACAAACCGAGGATGGGGTAATGCACACAACTCAAATCGACCCCTACTAAAGCCCAACGGGGCTTGGGGGCTCAAGATACAAAACGCCCGGGTCTGTGACCCTGAACTCGCCCCATCCGGCTACGCTTCGACTACACACCAAACGCCTGGGTCTATGACCCCAAACTCGCCTCATCCGGCTATGCTTTGACTGCACACCAAACGCCTGGGTCTATGATCCTAAACTCGCCCCATTAGGATCCACGACTCCGACTCGCCCAATCCCACGGCGTGCACCGACGCCAGGATCAGCGAGCTCCGTCTCGTTCGATCCCTATACTAACTGCCTCGGCTGCACGGGCTGCACTGAGGCCAGGATCCACGACTATGACTCTTCCGATCCCACGGCGCGCACCAACGCCAGAACCGCGAGCTCCGTCTCATCTGATCCCTAAACTACCTGCCTTGCTCGATCCCACGGCGCGCACCGACGCTAGGATCCACGAGCTCTACCTCGCCCGATCCCAAAACTAAGCGCCTCGGCTGCGCAACGACGCCTTGGTTGACAATTCTGACTCGACTAAAAAAGACGCACGCACGCCCGCTAACAAACATCCCTGAGATGATTCTGCCCAAATCGCCTAGGGGCTCGGGGGCTACACCCGTGGTGCGCTCATGCGCATCCACTGACAAAACAAAAAACCTCCCCCGCTGGCAACACAAACCCCCCCAGACGATTCTGCCCGAATCATCCAGGGGCTCGGGGACTACACCTGCGGGTGCGCTCGCGCGCACCCGCCGTCAAAATAAAAAATCCCCCAGACGATTCTGCTCGAGTCGCCTGGGGGCTCGGGGGCTCCTGTCGGGTTCATAAACCCGAGGTCCCTCGCAGGCCGGCTTCCCAACAAAGGCTCGGCCCAAGCAGACATACGCGCAACTTGTGGGCCAGCCCAAGTATCAGAACAACAGGCCAGAAGGGCGATCCAATCACCAACCGGAAGGCCTGGCCGAGGAGGAACGGCGCCTGTTTTCTGACTCCGGCCCTCCTCTCCAATCGGAGCGCTCACTTAGATCTCCAACCCACCTCCGGACGGCCTCTCCGATCGGAAGGCCTGGCTGAAACGCTACTTTCGACTCTGACCCCACGTCTCGGACCGAGGTACACAAAAAACCTGCTCACCGCTCTTCACCGACTGGCGCAACCAGAGCCGACTGGGACCAACCAAACGGGGACGCCCACCCAAAAAGGACCAGGGAACGAACGAAGAAAGCAAGGCAAGGCACACAAGTCGAACCACGATACCAGGGACCGTACCCTGTACACCTGTAGAAATAGTACTCTGCAACCGTCCTGACACAAACATTATTGTAGACGCCGATATTTTTCCTACAGTATTGTGGGCGCCATTAACTCCCATATGATAAGGCTCCCCCACATGCCTCTGGGCATCGACAGTGTTGTGGGCACCGGCATTTACCATACCGAGTGAACATGGTAAAACCCCTCACATGCCTCTGGGCATCAACAGTATAGCAGGTACCGACATCTGCCGTACCCGAACAAAACGACGTAAGCCTTCCACGTGCGTCCGACATCCAACAGTGTTGTGGCCGCCTACCATCGTACTGTACCCGCCGGCGTCAAGGTTTAGAAGCATGCGTACTCTCTCTCTCACTTGTAAGGACATCCCCTTCATCTATAAAAGGGGATGCGCTCTCTCCCAAGAGACTCAGTTAATCTAGGTCGATTCAAGTCATTCCGGATTCATTAGATCGATCAAGTTCACTAGTTCACAACCATAGAACCGCCATATTTGAACCCCAAGCACACGTTTGAACACTTAGCTCATAGCGGAGCTCCTGTCGCTCTCGGCCCTTCCGACCGGAGTCCGACTAGACCTCTTGTACCCTGCATCTTTCTCCTTCTCATTTGTAACCCCACTGCAAACTTCGAGCACCTGGGCTCAGGAATAAAGTCACTGACCGACTCAAACTGGACGTTGGGCACGTTGCCTAAACCAGTATAAACCCTATGTTATTGAGTGCTAGGCCACCTCCGATTAGAACGTACGGTAAAACTATAAATATTTACTTGTTGGTTACTTTTTGATCAGGTCTGGTGTTATCTGTGCATGTGATTTAGACAGCTAAAGAGTCCGTGCTAATGCATGTAGCTCTGGTTATGTATACACCACGAAAGAAATGTTAATTTAAAGAAGTCATGTGCTCTATTGCCTTCCACTGATTGTCCTCTTGGGTCCAACTGTTCAACATGTCCTCCGAACATTTTTTTAATATATCTTTAACTTGGAATTTACATCTTGTCTGCTTTCTTCGTCATCGTTTGCTGTGCATATCAAGGTTGATATTCACTCTATTCTCTTTTAGAAAAAAAAACTTGTTGCAGTAATGTCGTTCGGTCTGGTAAATTAATTTAAATGATACCTAGGGTCTTTTTATATTGTTTTTTATATCAAGGAAGAATGATTATTGGTCTTTTGAGCAAGCACACAATATCTGTATCATTGGTCATGTGGCCCCATGGCATTGAAGGAAGAATGATTATTGGTTGTGTTGTCAACTCTATATGATAATAAAGTTCCGCCACCATCAAAATATCTTCCTGACATGCTGGAAAGACATGATTATTTGTTGCTTGATGCTTCTTATGGCTTCTTTATTTTTGTGATTACAATTCTTCATTGCATAAATGATATT
Organism: Miscanthus floridulus; assembly: GCF_019320115.1. Classification (NCBI taxonomy): domain Eukaryota; kingdom Viridiplantae; phylum Streptophyta; class Magnoliopsida; order Poales; family Poaceae; genus Miscanthus; species Miscanthus floridulus. Next base: position 94,127,191 of record NC_089583.1, read on the forward strand.
GCAGAGTCCCAGCGGGAATTTGCTACAAGAAAATGAAATGGTTGATGAAACTCAGCATTCCTTCAAATTTTTAGGAAGGAAGCCTTGGAGATGTGTCAGGACAAGCGGTGTCAAATAATGTGGAACTAGAATCTGTAAAAGCTGCGCAGTTTCCTCTATAGTTGGTGTTCTGTCTAGGTTCCCATATCTTTGTGTGGAGTTCAAAAATTTGCACAAGATATGGAGTCCAAATTTGCCACAAGTATTCTTCAACCATCGGTTGTTTCATATGGTGGGCTTTGTTTGGAATCACATTCTGGTACACTGTTAGGAGAGATCTTGATAATGCCCAACTAAAAAAGGTGCTGCATTTGCTTTTGTTAGATTTAAACGTAAAACCAGGCAATGTGTCTCTAAAAGCTTTTTCACATATTCCAGAACTATACTGCCTGCAGGCCTTGCTCTACTGGGATGGTAGAACCCTTGAGTTGAGGTACCTTATAAGTTGATATTGATAGTGTGGTTCTACATTTTCCTGCTGCACTGCACTGCTACTTTAAGGCGAGTTTTTTTAGTCTCTTTCCTACCAGGATAATAGCTTATGTGAAGAATATACGAGATCAGTAATTATATATTTATATTGCTTGCTCTGGAGTAACATGCAACACAAATGATACCTTAGATTCATCAGAGATCCCCCCCCCCCTGTGCATTCAAAGTTTCATCACATGCACCAAATAATTATTCCCAATAAATAGCCGGGTTTTCTCCTATCTACGCTGATCTTTTGTGGGATACATAACTCATAAATTCATTGTGAGCATGAATTTCACTTCCTTCTTTAGTTTCATACCCTTTATAAGGACTGGTGTAGATTGCGTATGTTTGTGTTCGACCTCTATCATTCGTAATCATCCAAGATTTGAACATTCACTTGGACCAAGGATTCAGAATGCCCGTTTCACATTGGGATGAAAAGCAGTTTTCGATGAAGTGCTGCACAGCCTTAGTTATCCTCCATTCAGCTGTCATCCTATATATGGCCCCGTTCGGCTGGTCAGAATTCGTGGCTGGTTCGGCTGAAGCTGAATGGGCCTTCCGGCCCAGCCGTGCAGTTACCCTCTCCAGTCGTTCGGCTTCACTAGAAACATCAGCTCGCGCCCTCCTCACTCTCCCCCTCTCGCATTCGCTCACGCGGGTTTAGGGTTCGACCGCTCTCACCTGTTGCTCCCGTCGCCGGTGCGGTGAGTTCTTCACCCGCACGCCCATTCCCGCTTCGCCGCCCGCCCGCCCGCCGTCCTTCTCCCGTCCCCCCCTCCTCCCCCCTACCGAAGATGAAAGGCGCCATCCACCTGGCCCGTGTCACTGGATTCGGTGCGGCCTTGACCTACCAGATCCGCCACATCGTCCTCGCCGTGTTGTCGGACAGATCCAGCTCTTTCGTCGGCTACGGTCTCACCTCCAACCACTCCGGTAGGTATCAGACTTTCCCCTCCTTTTTTGTTTGTTCGTGACGATCCGTTTGGTTAGGGTTGTGATTTCCCGCACCCCTAATCCTGCTTCATTTTTAGGTGAATCCGTCGGCAAGCTTGTTGACACCACGGTTGCTTCAACGTGCTGTCGATTCCTCTGTCTCCTACCGTTTCCAGATCTGATTTGCAGTCGCTGCCATTGTAGCCACTGGATCCATCACCTTTACATGTTTCCTCTTTCCCTGCAGCGCCAGATCCGATACGTAGGCGACTGTCTCATCCCCTTTTAGAACACACTTGCAGTTCCGGTTGAGAAGGGTTGGGGTTCGTTTCTCTCGTTCGACATACAACACATTTACACACTCATTTATATACATTGCACAAGCTCTGTTCTTTACTTGACTGCATATACATTACATCCGTCTTTTTCAATCCCATTTTTGCTACACACTTCTAGATCCGCTTCGTTAGGGTTGAAGTTCCTGCTCCCAAGTGTGGATGCCTAAGTAGAGCCGGATTGTTAGGGTCACATAGTTCTTGCACATCCGTTACATTGAGGGTTAGCATAAACTCCATTAGTTTTTACTGTTTTCATTTAGACTTGGCTCCCCTAGTTTCTCATGTATTCCAATGTTGGATGGGTTGTATGCCTCTAAATCTGCCAGTTCAGCTTATGGCTTATGAATAATGCATCAATGAATGATTCGCATGGTCTTCCTCAGGTTGTTTCAAATTTCTTATTGTTCGTCACATTACTAAATTTTAGGGTGATTCGATGCTGCTTGTGATGTAACTACAGTTGGTTCATTGTGTTGATGATCATGCATTTTAATTTCAGTAATTAGGCTCCTTCTTTTATTACTCCTATAATCTGTTGTCAGTCCAGTTTGCACACAGTTTGTATTCCAAATTTAGACAATGAGGCGGGATTACTTTGGTTCACATAAAGCTCTAATAGATTCGCATGTTTATCATGTAGTTGTGCTCTTTCAAAGTCTATATACTGGCACCGCCGTCAACAGCTTTCTGCTCCCCACCGAAAGCCCATTGGTACAACTTGTGTTCCAAGCGCGTGAAGCGAGAAATCAAGGCAAGTACACCATTCTGTCCATTGCATCATGTTTTAGTTCACCCATGCATTCCTTCAGTTTTTTTGCGGTACCATTACTATGTCCAGCCACAAACGACAATAGCCCTTCCACGTTCAAACATATGCCTCCAAAGCGTGCAAGTTGAACCGAGGATGAAACCAAGCTGTTGCTAGACCTTTGTCTTCAAGAGAAGGAGAAGTTTAACTTCAATCAGCAGGGTCTCACCACGGCTGGCTGGAACAACATTTACACTAACTTCCCCATTTTGATAAGAAACAGTGCAACAACAAGCTAGGATACCTAAAAAAGCCTACCTGACATGGAAAGATAGACTGACAGCCACTGGGCTTGGGATGGACCCACGTATGGGCGCCAATGAAGCTGACCCTAAGTACTGGGAAACTCAAGAAGGTTTCCAGCCCGTGACATCGGTATGTTATCTTGTTAACAGTTCCGATTACATATGTTACATTGTTTAACATTATGTCCCCTTCTCTTTTTTTGTAGGATGACAGTCAACCTGAGGTACGACATGGTAGGCAACCTCGCTTCTTGGACCAACTAGAGGCACTGTTTGGGGACCGCAACTGGAACACGGGCTGCTTCGTGTTCGCTGGTGGTATTCGGGAGTCAACGCCTCCTGCTGCTTTGTGTTGGCTAGACTTAGGCGGCCCATCCAGCTACCATTCTAGTTCGAAGAGGGACACCATGGACCATGTTGTCAACAACCCAGAGAAGAAGAATTGCAGTATGGGGGAGTACATGGCCCGGTTGTCTAAGAGCATTGCTGCAAGGAGCGCATCACGGGATAGAGAGCGGACCCGTGAATAGGCCAAGGTTGATGAAGCTATGCAACTTTTATGAGAAGATGGTGTGCCATCCACTTTAGACATGTTCTTCTTAGCAACGGATTTGTTCAAGGATTCAGTGACCCGACGGGTGTTCAAGAATTTGCTGACATGTAAAGAACGTATGGCTTGGCTGACATATCAAATGAACAAGAACAACAAGTAGTTCAGCAGCTAGGATGTTGAGTTTGGTGTGAAGCAACGGTGGCATTTGAGTGTCGTATTGTATCCTTTACATTCGTTGTTGTCCTAGTTGTGTTGAGGTTTCTGTCTTGTAACGGGGCATGTGGCCAAAAAACATGTGTCGTATTCTTTTTCCCGAACTTGTTATAAGTTATGTGATGCGATGTATTTGTTTGAGCTGCCTGACATTATTTGGTTGTTGAACCTAACAAATATTTTATTGTTAACAGATGCTTTAATTGTTCTCTATTTGAACAAATCATAACGGGGTACTTGTGTTGCAGGTACATGTGGGACTGGTTGTTGGGGTCATCAGTGATCGGCGAGCTTGAAGGTGTGTATGCCTTTGTGCAAGGTTTGAATATAACATAGACTTATTTTGGAATATAAGAAAGAACAAAAACACCATCATCATGCTTAATAGAACTAGTATGGTACTTAATATACATTAATTCAACAGCCTTAATAGTTGTGTTAATCAGACTACAAGATGTAGGCAGCATAAGGGAAATTCCATGTTCCTGTAGGGATTGTTCTGTTTTCAATGAAATTCCTAGGTTCTAGATTACAGAAATGCTTACTTCCATGCAGTAAGGTAGACAGTTATAGTTTAATACAATTGTAGTTTGATAACATCTCATATGCTATTGGAATTTACTTACCAACGATGGTTTATATTTTTCCTTGGCAGCCTATTGGAACATGGACAACAGCGATGAGGAAAGTCAGAATTCAAGTGAAAACAACTTCAATGAGATGGTTACTGTAGCTATGGCTATAGGCTATGCACTTGCGCACATGCTGCAGGTACCACCACAAGGTAACCATGTTATCTCAGTGCCTGAGCTTACCAGAAGACAGTGGGTAGATAAGCTGTTGTCAGATGTTGGTAAGTGCTTTGAAAACTACCGAATGCGGCCTAAAAATTTGGTTAGGTTGCATAGCATACTACGTGATAGCTATGGGCTAAAAGGCAGTAGGGAGCTTGAATCAATTGAAGCTTTAGCCATGTTTCTATGGGCATGTGGTACAAATCAATGCCAGAGGCAAATGCATGAGAGATTTGGGAGGGGGTTGGGGACATGTAGCAAGGTATTTTTCCATGTTCTAGCAACCGTGACTAGATTTGCAGATGACGTGATTAGGCCTAGGACCCTACTTGTTTAGTTCTGCCGGCTGAATTGGTGGAGTACACGCCATTTTTTGATGGCTGCATCGGCGCCATGGATGGCACTCATATAGATGTCATAGTTGATCAAGGAGTTCGTGATAACCATATTAATAGGAAAGGGAAGCCAACCCAAAATGTGGTTGCGGTTTGTGACTTCGACATGAGGTTCACGTATATCGGGGCGGAGACAGAGGGTTCCGCTCATGATATGCAGGTGAAAAGAAAGGCAGAAGCCGATGCCTCTTTCCCACGTCCACCATCAGGTTTGTTGAACTTAGTCCGTTTGGTTGTTTCATGGTGGAGCTAATTGTATGTTAACTAATGTCTTGCTATGAATTTATGCAGGCCGCTATTACTTGGTGGACTCCGGTTATGCACTTCGCCCCGGGTATCTGACACCGTATCCAAATAAGAGGTATTGGGTGAAGGAGTTCTAGAGTGGGGGCCTTGTGATGCGCAGGAGTTGTTCAATCGGCACCATTCTAAGTTGTGTAATGTCATAGAAAGGACATTTGGGGCAGCGAAAGCTAAGTGGCAGATGTTGAATGGCATACCTCACTATCCGGGGACCAAGCAAACCCAGATAATTATTGCTCTTTGTGGACTGCACAACTACGTGCATGAGCTGGAGGGTCCGCACCAACCAGGGCGGTTCAAGCAAGCGCCAGACCTTGGCCCTTTGAGTCAAGTGGCAGCTATGACGTTGGGAGATCCTAATGATATGGAACAGGTCCGCAACTGGATAACATATGGGCTTGGACTCCTTAGGAAGACAACGTAAGTGAAACAATAAAGGTTTGTGGATGTTATCAGTGAGAAGTCATGAACTTTTCCTTTGGCTGTCTAGTTTGGGGCTAATGAGGATATGTACACATGCAGGTGAAGTAAGTGCCGACATGGTGCACTAGGAGCATATCCTAATTATATGGAACAGGTCCACTTCTAATAATTTGTTTATGGTATTACTAAGAAAATCTTTGATCAATCTGTATGCTTCCTTAATCTTTATAGCATCTACAGTCTTTCTAGCATTACTACCAGTGAAAATTGATGCCATGTTGTCATCAGCTAACTTAAGTTTTATGTTGCTGTAATGCGAAGATAACTATCTGTGGATATAAATAACTAGCAAAGTTTTCTGTTCCAATATGCAGTTTATTTGATTTGGTGCTATGGGAGTTAGGTAATGTCAATGTCTTCTGACCTTAGTTGCTATTGTCTCCAGAAAATTTTGAAAATAAAACTAACTGTCATTTTCTGTTCAGCTTCTATGAATATTTGCTCAAGGTCTGTGTCCAGGGGAATAAAACCGATCATGCAACTGGTAAGCATATTTTGTGTGGTCTATATGTTGTTTATCATAATTATCTTGATTCATTTCTCACTCATAACTTAGCTGCAGAATCCTCAGTCTGTGAAGGATGCGGTATCAGTAGCTAACAATGCATGTTGGGCTACTGGAGAATTAGCAATCGAGGTTATTGCCTACATCTATAGCACTTGGTATATGTCATTTATAAAGTTGAAGTGCACCGGCCCCACCACAGTGCTTATTTCGTTGACATATCAGTACTGATTGTATTTATGAAGTTTCATATACATATATGGGACTGATTATATTTGTTTCCAGATTGGCCAAGAAATTGCACCTATGGTGATCACTGTTGTTTCTTGCTTGGTTTCCTTTGTAAAATCCCCAGGGGTGAGTGATTTTTAAGGTTTCTTGTGTAATCACGTTTCATTTAAGATTTTAACTTAGTGGCTAGTTCTTTTTCCTTCACATTGACAGGGTTTGAACAAGTCACTTATTGAAAATAGTGCGACCACCTGGTTAGGCTTAGCTGGGTCTGCCCAGAGATTGTGCCCCCTCATATGGAACATTTGATGCAAGTATGGTGCAATGCCTTGTGCATGTAAGTGCGCCCCTTTTCTGGAGTCTTTAAGCACATCTAAATGGTTAGAGAAGGAAGGGTTTATCTATGGTTTGTTGCATGATGAATGTAACTTGTTTCTTTGGTGTGATCCAGGATCAGAGACGATTTTGAGAAACATATGCTTTTCATGGACTGTGTGCAATGGTATATCCAGACCTCCTGGTTATGGCTGCATTGTTCGTATCTAGGTAATTTTCTTCTGAAATATTATTTGGTTACACCAGGTGGCGGCAAACCCTACAGGAGCCGCTGGTTGTGCAGAAACGGTGGGTGGGAACATTGCATGGCCACCCTACAACCAGATGTTGTGTAGAAATTAGCAAGATATGATGGAGTATGATGGCAATCGAGAAGCAAGCCTGTGTGGTGTATTCACCTCGTAGACCATCTTTATGGTGGACACAGGGGAGCAGAAAGGGCTATGAGAATTTATGTCTGTGTCTGTCTGTGAGGGGTCGTCGAGAGTGCGTGCTGCTGATGCATCTTACATATGTGGCACTTGAGAATCGATTCGGTTCGTTGGGTGGTTGGTTGATACTCCATTGTGCATTGTATACTGGTCTACTAGTTGGTGCACAGCACAGCACATCGCAACATTTGAATGTTCTCAAACTGCTGGTGTTGTCATGGAGAACAGACATGAGCTAGCATTGCTGTTGTTTTAATTCATTTGAATGTTGTAAGGGCTGTAAAGGGATGCTGGAATGCGTTTGAATTGCAATAAATGTTGCCTTTGCCGCCATTTTTTTGAATTCAAACACCTGCTGTTGTTATTCGATGGCCTGAAGCTGGGCAGAATCCATTGTGTGCGGCTGATTCTGGTTACTGTAGTACTACCAGCCACCAGCCGGAAATCAACCAGCCCAACGGGGCCATATATAGAATTTACTAAACCATGTGATCTACTCTCTATATACAGAATTTTTATGGTACCTTTATTCAGTAAATAGTTGAGCTGTGTGTAACCTGATACAATACTATTTTGGTCTTCCATAAATTGCCAAGCCGGATGGATCTGGGAGACATCATTGCATCACAAACATGTGTCATCAGATTGGTTGCTACTGTACTTCTGTATTCAGAAGGATGCAGAACAGATATTTTCATTATTATGACTTTATGAGCCTCGACAGCGTGCACCGGGTGCTTATTCTTCATCCATCAATGGTGATGGACGCACCTGGCCTACAGGATCTTGCTGGCTTCAGGAAGAAGACACATGTCTCATCTCCATGCTTAGTTGTGGCAAGGTTGGTGCTGGGAAAGTGCCTCATGAACCATTACCTGGACAAGGTTTACCTTCTCATATGCACTTTTATTATTGTTTCAATCATTTCATGATACACGTAGTATTATTTTTCTCATCCCCATTGCTTGGTTTTGACTGCATTATATGCAGGAAGATATTCAGAGATAAGAGAATTAATGAAAGCTAATTTCACATTCATGTTGTTAATTAAGATCTAAAAGTGGTGGTCCCGTTGGTCCGCGACCACCCTGCGCTCAGCCCACGCAAGGCCCATAGCGATAGGAAAATTCGCGTCCTCAACTACAGAACATCGAAGGTCTGTCTGTCTATCCATACGAGCGTCCCGCGGCCTTTCACGAATCACGAATTCGCGTAGCGCGACCACCGACCCTTCGTATACATATTTCTCCATGCGGCTGCCTTTCATATCCCAACTATTCACGACGACGGCGGCGGCAGGCGCCGAGCGACGAGCAGCAGCACATGTGAGTCCTCAGATACGTCTCTCAAAATCTTCATCCAATTAGCCTCCTCGTTTAGTCGTGCACTCGCGTTTCCAATTAGCCCTAACTAATACTGGTGTCTCCCAAAATCTTCATCCAATTTTGCACTCTGATCAGTAACCAATAAATAGGAGCTACGAACAGAATGCATCGGCTATTGCAGATTTTTTCTGTATCATTAGATTATTGGAATGGTAAACATTATTTTATTCTCTTGTAGATTTGTTAAAAATATGAAGATGAGTTGGGATATTGCCTCTCTTGTTGATCTCCCAGTAAAACAGTAGATTTCTTACAATCGAGTGAAGAAGAGATAATCAACACTTTCATGTCTATTAGGAGGCCAGGAAGTAGTGCCATATTTTTCATCAACTATTTTGGGTATGTAATATTCCAATTCTACGTTAAGCAAGCGAGACTTGTCTATTTTCATACCTTCGTATGCTCTCTTTATCTTAACCTTATTGCGTTTCATAATATGTATACTTGCGTATCGATTTATTATATTTATACTGTTTAAAAAAATTAAACAATGGACCACCCTAGAAACAAATCCTAGCTACGCCATTAAGTAATTTACTAATTTTGTTGCGAGGCTGATCCCTGAAGTGAATTTTTGGAAGCTGCTTTGTTAATGGAAACTGTTGCCTTCTATAACGAGTGGCTAGGTGGGCCGTGTACTCCTAGATGGGCCTGCGGTGTGTGTGGGCCTGTTGGCCGTGTCGTGTGATTCGGAGGCGATGCCCTGTGAATATAAACCGCGCCGTTATAACGGATTGGCTATGAACGGTTAAGGAATAACAAACCTGAATCCCTCCATGTCTGTCTTCTTCCTCCTCTAGACCTGCTCTGCTGATTCTTTCTTCCCCAAATTCCCCAATCCTATCCTTCTATTGTACCAGAGAGCTCTAGAGCGTGACACCTTCAGGAGCCTACAAATTGCATACCGGTGCTGCTGCCAGTCTTTACTTGTTCACATGCAGCAGTAGTCGGCGCTTGTCTGTGCCATTAGATGCCACACTAGTGCTAACTTACAGGCTGCTATGTCATTGTCGCCATTTCAAGTGGCTACTGCATCAAACCATATATAAGAGGAGGATGAAAGCGTGTGCAGTTTACTGTTGAATGATAGAGTCGGTGCTGCAGCACATCTTTTTGGAAAACTGGAATGTACATATGTCAGATATCTGATGAATGGAATTAAATTCAATATAACTCTTGACTATTGACACCTGCTTAATCTGGAATTTGTCAGCTGTTGAAAACTATTCTCTTTCTAGTCCCGATAGGTTGTTGTTATAAGATTTGTGCTGGCCAAATTAAACTTTCTTAAGTTGATTAGGGTTGTAGAAAATAATAGCAATATTTGTATCTTCAAATAAGTTTATTATGAAAATATATTTAATGATTCATCAAATTATTCCAATTATGCATTATAAATATTAATATTATGTATATATATTTAGTCAAGTTAAAATTGTTCAACTTTTCGGGAAGTGAGAATGACACTCTTTAGGGACGGAGGGAGTAGGTCACAAACAAAATACTAGTAGATGCTTTAGGATCTATCACAAATATCAATGCTCAAGGTAAAATACCATTTTTTTTGAAACAAAAGGCAGGAGCTCTGCCGCTCAATTAAGACGAAAGAAAGTAATAATGTACAAGAAGGTTAGCCAACCGAGTAGCCAAAATGGCACCCGAGGGGCTAACCACCCCACGTGACGCAAAAGAGCACAAACACGACACACTGCCATGGATCATCGTTGCCAAGCATGGAAGCAAAGCTGCCAGCAGCTTGGACATCCCATGGCAGCCCACCCACTGGTCACCTCCCGACGGGTCCAAACGAAACGACCGCCACCAGTCATCGTTGCCAAGCTCAACCAGCGAAGAGCAGCTCCGACTTCCAGTCGCGAACCCATGCCTTGCATCGAGGCCGCGGCGATAATCCAGATGCGACGCCTTCAGGAAGGGAGTGACGCCGATGGCGCCACCGTCGTACGTCCAGAGTGGACCGGGTTTTCACCCATGGATGACATGCTAGAGGGGAAAACACGACGCCCCCAACAGGGAAGCGGCGCCCAATGGCGTCGCCGTCGCCAAGGCTTTCGCCCAAGAATCCTCTAGCACGAACGCCGGGTCGTGAAGCCGAACCCCCTGCCAGCCTACACCGCCATCGTCGCTGTCTTGCCGCCCCACGGAAGCCCCTTCAGAGGGGCATCGACGCGCCGGCTGCACGCAGCAGCCGCACAGCTGCGTCGGCCGTCACCCCCTCCGTCCGGGCCACGCAAAGCCGGCCCTGGCTCCGCCGCTCGCATCCCAGTGCCGCACGATGGGGCCATCACTGACCACCTCCGTCGGCCTAGGCACCTGCCGATGCGCAGCCGCCCTCGCCGCTAGCCGCAACAGAGCGTGTGCCCCACCATCTCGGGCGCCGCCCCCTGCCCTGGGATGGTCGGATCCGGATACCAGGTCCCGAACTCGGTGCCCCCTGCCACCGCCGCCGCCGGCCCCGAAGCCGAACTGGCCACCTGGAGCCCAGATCCGGCCACCCGGGCACCGGGTCTGACCCCACGTGGCTCGGACCGGCGGCCCCAGTAGTCGCCGCCGTCGCCGTCAAGAGAGGAGGAGGGGAGCGCGCGGAGGAGAAGGAGAGCTCGCCGCCGTCCCCTTCGCCACCCTGCCGCCCGCACGCCACAGGCCCGCGAAGACGACCTGAGAGCGTCGCCGGACCCCACTCCTGCACGTCACCTCCGATGGCCACAGCCAACACCACGCGCGGGGAAGATAGATCCGGTGACGCGGGGGCCGGATCCGTGCGCGCCAGAGCAGGATCCCGGCCGCCGGCTGCTGCACGCACGGGAGTTCCACCGGAGAGAGAGATAGAGAGGAGGAGGAGGAGGAAGAGGAGGAGGAGGGAGGAAGAGGAGGAACCCCCAGCCGCCGCCATCCTTGCCTTTCGCCGGCCTCCGGCGTCGAGCTCCGGCGGCGGCCATGCATTGGAGGCGTGGGGGCGGGGCCTAGCGGTGGGGGAGGAAGCGCCGCCCAAGTCGCCCTCGAGGAGAGAGCGACGCGGGGGCCTCGAACCCAGAGAATGTCACCACCAAGGTAAAATACCATACTATCCATAGAAATAGAGATATAGATATAGTGAAAAAAAAATGTGTATTGGGAGAGGAGAATGGTGCGTTGGGAAGTGAAAATGATAACTATTTTAGGACAAAATTTGAATATTTTCTGACGAAGGGAATACATAGTTCCATTATTTCACCATATATAAATAACAAAAGTATATGTAAGCATATGCTTTGCTTGGTGTCTGCAGTATGCAGCAGCCTGGAAAGCAGGATCAACCAGCAAACTAAGCTTAATTAAACGTTACTGGCTCCTCAGGTACCGGAGACAAGCAACAGTAGGAATCCCTCCAGCCTCCAGGAAGCTGATTCCTACAGTATCAATCGTGCGTGCTGATTATAGTACTAGTAGTAATCATTATCCCGCGCGTTGCTACGGGGCAAGCAAGAGCAGCAATTGGGTATTCATAATATATATCTTTCCATGTTTGCAACTTTTTTTATTGGCTGACATGTGAAAAAATGGAAACTTTAAGGTAGGTACCTATATTTTTTAACAAATAGGCATATAACTATTCTAAGTACATATATAGGAAGTGGAACCGAATCTAGGATGGCATTCTTGTAATTTTAGAGTGTAAGCCATCAAATAGTTATCTTGAACACTTCCATATGAAATATCATGCAACTTTGCACTCTTTTATGGAGGTGTCAAATTATATTTTTAAAATATCACTTTAATTTCATATTAGCGTTAGGATTGGAGATGGAAAAATGGTAACATGATTAAGTGAACTAATGAAAAATCATTTCATGCAGTATGACATATGAATATGTGATTAACCGAAATACAAAGTAGATATCATAAGTTGTTTCCCACAAATTACTTACCATACACGTCGTTCTCATACAGCGTGAACATAAACCTGTGATTTCAATTGAATAAAATAAAATAAAATGGTTCAGTGTAAAGCAAAAATAAATCATTTTGTACCTTGTGAGATGGTGACTTTGTCTGAGAATAGAGGTTTCATGGATTTATGGTGGTAGCAATAGCCGAAGTTTGGTGACACTGTTTAGGTAGGCAAGCCAATTAGCAGAACAATTAAGTATGACATATAGAGGAGCTGCATATGAATGGTCATTGTCAGGTGCTTACTGGAAACTATTGCTGAAACTTCAGGCATCCCACATAATATTAAAGGCCTCATGCAGATCAATTGTTGGTCAGGTGCTTAACGCAACGTATTGCTGAAACTTCAGGCACACCACATAATATTAAAGGCCTAATGCAGATCACCTGCAAAGTATTCATATCCTCAAGAATAAATGTGACCGGCTCACCATCATGCATAAATAATTAGGAAATTTGGTTGTCTCAATCACTATGGGATAAAGTAACCGTTCAGTTGGAATGGTTCTATACATTCTCTACTGAGGCAATGAGGTGAAGTTTTTTTTTTTTTTTTTTTTTTGGTAGCAAATCATAATGAACCTGCACAATGATGTGGGCTGTTTCAACTGAAATGGCAATAATTGTTTTGCGTCAGTTGTAAACTACTGCAGCAAACAATAGCCATATAAAGAGTTGCTCCCAAACTAAAGTAAATAATCATGTGGAAAAGGATAAACTTGACTCACCAGTTCAGTGTCAAGACTCGAGACAGACTGTAGTAAAAAGGACTAAAAGAACTCTGGACATAACTAATCATAAGGAAAACATAAGCGGAGCCACCAGATCTTTGTCGAGAGAAATTGCAGGCAAAAAAATGCTAAATTAAAAGAGCTCTGGACATTTATGCATGAGGCATCTTATGCTAAGATGCATATATATGAGGACCTGCAACTTGGTAACGATATGGAGTGATTACTCCTATATCAGATTCATGAACTTCCCCAGCCCTTGTCAGGTTGCTGATGGTAGGTACCACTCAACTAACTTCAATCCTGTTTAACCATGATGGATTGGTGTCTTCCCTCTCTTTGCATCCTTGAACAAAAAGATCACGGAATGACCCATGGGGAAGGCCAGAGCAATCATCGATTGTCCCTCTTTACAGGCAATCAATCAATTAGGCCTCAGAAAAGAAAAGACCTGACAGTAGCTCTAGGATTGTAGGATGGCACCGATAATTCATCACCAGCTACGGCCCTCTGTCATGGAGGCACCGAGGCGCCGCTGGCGCTCCCATCGTCCAGTTGGCTGTGGCTGCGGCCTAGCAATCAGCCGCAGGGGAGAAGCGCTGGCCGGAGCTGCTGCCAGAGCAGACAGGCTGGGAGCAGAGGAAGAAGGCACGCCCGCCGTCGTGCAGCTGAGCAGAGGTGGGCGGAGCAGATGGGCGTGGAGCACAGTAAGAAGGCGCGGGCACCGTCCCGTAGGTGAGCAGCGCTGCGCGGGGCAGGCGGAAAACAATCTATACAGATTAAAGATGAGCAACGGCCAACGGGCCAGCACGGCCAGTCACGGCCCGATCGGGCTCGGGCCCTTTTGGCCCGCTGGGCCACCGGCCGGTGCCTAAACAGTCCACCGTGCCTTGTGGACGGTCCAGGCACGGTCCGTGGGCCGAATATCGGGCCATGCCGGCCTGTTGAGCCCGCGGCCCACTGGTCCATCGGGCCAGCCCATAGCCCGTTACACAATAAACATCATATTTCAAACAGCACAATCACAGGTTCAAACTTTAAACAATCACATGTTCACATATTCATATTCAACAATCATAGAAACACCAGATGATAAAAGATTTGAGCTGTTTGTGCAATGCCGCCTCATTAAAAACCTTTTTAGATAAAACTCACACCTCGTGAGATAAAACCCTAGAAAGGAAAAGAGTACGACCAGCTCAATAAATTAAAATGTTCAAATTATTCAAAGTTATTACAAACTAGCTAGCTCAAATGTCTCAACTCTCACAACTAAAGTCGCACTCACAGCCTCTCAGGCTCTCAGCTCTCAGCAGTCAACCATCACCAGCAGTAGATGATCCACCAGTTTCATCATCAAGGTACTGCTCTTTGAAGTACTCTTCTAGCTCTTTATCCTCCACAGTGTGCTGTCCACCGGATTCACCTAGCTCACAGTCTTTGACACAGATTAGCATCTCCACGCTGTCCGCGTCTAATCGTCGTCGCCGCTCCTCAATGATCCTGCCAGTAAAACTAAAGGTAGACTCCGAAGAAGTAGTTGATACAGGAACAGTCATAATATCTTTAGCCAAGGTACAGAGAACTGGATAGGTTAGTTTATGCTCATGCCACCAATTGAGAATATCAAAGTCATCATCACATGCCACAACATTGTCACTATCAAGGTAAACAGTGAGCTCAGAGAGACCAGGAGGCACAATAGATCCTGCAGATGCACTTGAAGGACCAGAAGAAACTGATCCTCCAAAAATTTTGCCCCATGCCTGCTTTCTCTTACCTGTCAGTCCAGATGGATGGGTGGTTCTAGCTGGCCTAGCAGCACCAAACTTAGATTCATACTTGTCATAGAGTTTATGCAACTCAGATTTAACCTCAGCAAAGTAATCAATGTAACTCATATTGTTACTTAGAGCAAGCAAGTCAAGCACATTTTCCAGACCTTTCAACTTAGTCCTTGGGTCCAGAATAAATGCAAAAGAGTATAACAGTGGTATATTCTTCCAATACTTAAGAAATTTATTCTTCATTGGCACAACTACAACAGCAAGAGTACTATCATGTTCAAATTCATGCAGATAGGATACAATCTCAAGTATGTGATGCGGTACCAAGGACTAGTGGGGTAATAAACACCAGAAAGTACAACAGTTGAATCATAGAACAACTCAAGAAACTGCAATACCTTGTCAGCAATGTACCAATGCTGTTCATTCAATAGAGGATAGCTAGACTGAGAATTAATGAACACAGAAAACACAGATCTATATGGCATGAGATGTTTTAGCATAAGGTAGGTTGAGTTCCATCTAACATCCATATTCAAAGCAAATTTACGAGGCCTCATACCCTTAGTAATGCAATAGTTTTTGAATTGTGCAATGCGATGATTAGATGAATTCAGAAAGTTAATTGCAGTACTAAAAACCTCTATGTGTGGTTTAAGCCTTTTCAAACCAGATTTAACAATCAAATTAATTATATGACAAGCACATCTCTGATGCACAACATGATAGATCTTTTTACTAGAATTCAATGGATCAATATCATAACCCAAGTAACCAGCAAGCAGAGGACTCAAAGTAAGCATAGCAGATGTATTAGCAGATGCATTATCAAGGCTAATAGAGAAACTTTGTCAAATAGGCCCCAATCTCCAAGCACACCAGCAATAATTTCAGCAATGTTAATACCACTATGAGTCACTTCAATCAGTTTAAAGCCAATAACAGCTTTCTTAAGTTCCTACTCAAAAGTAATGTAGGAGCAACAATAGTGATATAATCTTTCTTAGCATTGCCAGACCAGATATCAGATGTCAAACAAACAGAAGACACACCAGGCATTACTTTATTTTTTAGGTGATGCAGTTTTTCATTGAAAAGCTTAGAAAGATCTCTAGATGTGGTGAATCTAGACACTCTCTTATATCTAGGATTGTGAGCACGCTGAATGTAATCATCCCAAGCATCATTGTCAGTAATAGATAAAGGCAGATCTAATCTAGCAATCAAACGGCAAAGCTCAGCTCTAGCAACATCAGGCCTATATTCCCAGTTCCTATAAGACCCATCAGGATTCAAAGCAAGCCTAGTTTGAACCAAATTAGCCTGTTCTGTTTTCTTCTTGTATGAGAGCATATGTCTTTTCAAATGACTAGTGCCATTAGCAGATTTACCAGACAAACGAGACTTACAGAGCTTACAAATAGCAACAACACATACCTCACCGTCCATTGTCTCTATGATTTCATCAAAGTTAGCCCAGACAGAGGATCGGCGCTTACTAGTGGTGGACGAAGCCAGAGATGCTGCATCGCTGGTGACCGCAGCACTAGCTGCTGCATCGTCTCGGTTGGTCAGAGCAGCACTCCTACCGAACAAGAGATGAGCAGCATCTCCCATGTCGTCTTCGTCATCTGGGATCTGCCCTGTGGCCTTGAGCTCGTCGTTGATGGTTGGACCATCATCACCATCAGCGGACTCAGAGCCGACCATGGTAGATGGCACCCACCCAACCGGCACCGTCCCTCAACGCCTCCTGCGGCACCAGCTACACACCGGCGACCTGCGAACCAAAAACACCGAGAAATGGATTAGGGTTCATGTGATTGCCTACTAGATCTAGGGTTAGGGTTAGGGTTAGAGGTACTTGCCTGTATGGAGACGGAGCCCGGCGCCGGAGAAATGGAAAAGAAGACGAAGACGAGACGGAGAAGAGGGGGGAGACAAAAGGAGATCCCAAGATCCGGTCAGAGAGAGATAGAGAGTCAAACTAGTCAGAGAGGTAGGGAGGAAGAAGTGAAACGAGAAGGGGGGAGAGATTAGAGAAGAGGAGATCTCAACATCCGGCGTCGGCAGCGGTAGCCTGGGAGGTGGACGACGGCAGCGGTAGCCTGGGAGGTGGTCGACGGTGGGCGGCGGGCGGCGACCGGCGGTGAGAGGCGAGGCGAGGTGGGGATTAGGGTTAGGGTTTCAGAGCTCAGAGGCGAGGGTGACGGGCGAACGGCTGCGGGCGCGGGCGGAGTGAGGGGGAATGGCCGAAGGTGGGGGTCCGCCGGGGCAGGGGGGCTTATATAGCCCCTCCAGCTGCCGGGCCGTCCGTTGTAAAACAGGTCGGGCCGTGCCGCCCGGCGGGCCGAGGCCTCAGCCCAAGCCCGGCCTGCTACGGGCTTTGGGCCGGCACGGGCCCGGTTAGGGTTCGGGTCGTATCGTGCTCGGGTCGGGCCCAATAACCGTGCTTTGGGCCTGGCCTTTGGCCCACGGGCTGCATGCACATCTTTAATACAGATCCTTCAAGGCACTTTATTTGGCGTCTACTAAGAGTGCAAACCAGAAGGGCAGGCCTGGTGCAAATGGTAGAGTCTTACCGCCTGTGACAGAGCAAGAGCTCTCTACACTAGGTACGCTTTTTTTTAAGAGTGCAAACAACTTCTGAATAACAGCAGCTTATCAAGGCACGAAATGGCTTGGGCCAAACAGCTAATAGTCAATAGACAGGCACAATCTGAGCAGCAAACTTCTGATAACCAGGTAGCAATGCGACATTAGCCTTTACAGCATGAACATAAAATGCTGACAGACGCAGCAAAACAACATAACATTACTATCGTGCTACAGTAAGCAGATTCACCACTTAGTCCTTTTGGTGCTGAAAATGCCCTCAGTGCAGGGCAGTTGGTCACTCACAACAACTACTGTCATGGATTATCAGACCATCTAGGGAATGTCGGTTAGTCACATGCTGTTGCACCTGATTTGGCGATCTGAAATTCTACCTGCTGCTCTAAGAAGCTACCCGGCCCTTGACTGCAATGAAACAACCGATACATAATTAACAATCAATCGCAACAGATGCTTAGACGCAGGAGAACTAGAGAAGCACAAGTCATATGAACACATACCAGGGCTAACAATCTTTATCCTCTTTGTAATAGCCCTGACAGAAGTAACAGAGGTTGCTCCTGCTTGAGAAAGGGATTAGTCAGTATAGCAAAAAATGATGATAGGAATAAGAGGGCAAAGAAAGGAAACAGCCAATTGTCATTGACGGATCTTATTAGAGAAAGGTCAAAACCTTGTGGATTCAAATCTTCAGCGTAATCTGCTGCCACTGGCTTCACTGAATCAGGTAGAACAGGATCTGCTGCCATATGACCACTAGTAGCAACAGGCTCTAGTCTGCATTTGTTCAACATGCACAAGGAACACATCTTAGCATGCATAGTTTTGCAAACACTAAAAATCGAAAGACAACTGACAGAAAGAAAACAGGTATGCTATACCTTTGGACTTCAGCACTCGTGGAAGGGTTCAGAACACCTTCGTTGTCAAGATCAAAGTCAAGCAGGAGCTCAGAAAACGAAAATTCACCATCACATATATCAAAATTTGTGAAATCGATGTCAAAGTCATATTGCTTGTCTTCATCAGAGGAGCTAGAGATCTTGTCACAAATCTGATCACTGGGACCTGGCTCGGTACAATCGAAGTCCAACTTGCAGTGGTTGGTTTCAAGGGGGAGCTGCGGATGGTTGGTTTCAAGTGGGAGCTGACATGGTAACTCCTCTCAACAGCATAGTACGCGCTCCCTTTGAGAGGACTGACGATGAGAGTCTTGGAAGAAACTATAGAGCATTGGGAGGAGCCAATGTCCTGTTGGGCATGAACATTTGCAACGGCAGACACTGGAGTTGCAGACGGATAAGCAGCAGGCTGATCTTGTACGGGATTGCTTTGTTGCAGCGTATATGGAGAAGAGTGGGCCGGAGGTGGAAGTGGCCTGAATAAGCTCTTTGCAACAGATGAAGTTTGGAGTGGAAGCTTTGCCATAGCTGAATGTTGAGCAGAACTTGGTTGGGCAGCGGAAGCCATCTTCTGATCCTTCGACGGATGAGAGGCTACAGGTACAGCTCTACCTGGCATTTTTTTTTTTAAACAAAAGGCAGGAGCTCTGCCGCTCAATTAAGACGAAAGAATGTAATAATGTACAAGAAGGTTAGCCAACCGAGTAGCCAAAATGGCACCCGAGGGGCTAACCACCTCACGCGACGCGATGGAGCACAAACACGACACACTACCATGGATCATCGTTGCCGAGCATGGAAGCAAAGCTGCCAACAGCTTGGACTACCCATGGCAGGCCACCCACTGGTCACCTCCCGACGGGTCCAAAGGAACGACCGCCACCGGTCATCGTTGCCAAGCTCAACCACCGAAGAGCAGCATGCCTCGCATCGAGGACGCGGCGATAATCCAGATGTGACACCTTCAGGAAGGGAGCGACGCCGATGGCGCCACCGTCGCATGTCCAAAGTGGACCGGGTTTTCATCCTTGGATGACATGCTAGAGGGGAAACACGACGCCCCCAATAGGAAAGCGGCGACCAATGGCGTCGCCGTCGCCAAGGCTTTCGCCCAAGAACCTTAGCACAAACATATCTGCAGAATGCAATGCTTTTTTTTCTCAAATAGATAAATATATGCAGGGCTAGAGGAAATCCCAATTTTTTAAGAAACTGTGAAGGAAAGATTGTTAGGATTAACAAACATGCAACAGAGAATTAACAGAGAAGCACAGCTAGTAATGCTTCATCAACAATTGTCAATGACACAGACACAAACAGCTTAAAGTTAAAGCCCTGTTCGTTTCTCGGTGTCATCATATGTGAATGATTATTTTTGCCTATGTGATTTTGTGTTAAAGGTATTATGAGTCAGACCAAAAAACAGTCCCATTGTCATCACAGGTCAAACAAGGATGATGATGAATTGGAGAGTATGAAGGACACTGAAGCTAGCTGGGACAATACTTGTCTCTGCAGTTAGAAAGTCTTATGGCACGCCAAGCGTATGACCTGGTACTGGTACCTTCCTGTAGTTTCCTTTCATCCAATGGCTTAAGGAGCTTTTGATATGGGTTGTTTTCAACAATACACATATTACATATTTGATAGTTGATATTTCATATTTGGTACTCATCTTAGTGGCCGGTGCGATGGCAGTTGAGGCAGGTGTCGTCGCGGTTCGCCTTGCGTTCGCACCGGCGACTCCAGCCTTCTCTCCTTGCCCGCCTCCGCCGAGGTCGCCACGCTCAACCTTTGGCTTCTGCTTCTTGCCGCCGCGGGGACGCCGACGATGCTCCTTGGACAAACTGGATGAGCCGGAGCCGTCTCCACTCTTCTTCCCATTCTGCCGAGCCAACCACTGCTCCTCAGTGTACATCAGCTTCCCGCCAATGGTGATCGGCTCGGTGGGAGGTTCTTCCTCGAGATCGTCCACCGTCTTTAGTCTCCCGGTGACCTCCTCGATGGTGAGGTCCTAGAAGTCGAGAAGGGTCTCGATCACGATCCTTAGCTGGGCGTACTTCTTCGGCACGGCTCGAAGCAGCTTCTCCACCGCTCGCTCCTCCGTGAGGTCCTTGTCACCGTGGCGAGCCATCTGCTGCTTCAGCGCGGAGAGACGAAGGGTGAAGTCCTCGATCTGCTCACCGAGGCGGAAGGCGAGGTTCTCCTAGTCCTTGCGCAGTCACTGCAGCGTGACACGGCGGACGCCGTCGACACCGATGCGTGCCGCGGCGATGGAGTCCCACGCCTCCTTGGCAGAGACCTTGTCCGCGAGCGGTGCACCCATCTCCGGCGGCACTCCAGCGATGATGGCCTCGAGCGCGCGCCGGTCATCGTGGTACGGGAGGTCGCCGTACTCGATGGCGTCCCAGAGTTGGCGCGCCTGCATCTTGACCTTCATGAGCAGACTCCACTCATGGTAGTTGGTCTTGGTAAACATCGGCCACCGCGTGCCCACGTCGGAGTCCTTGTACACCGTCTGGACGGCCGCAGGCGACCCGCAACGGCCTCCGCGTCCGCAACGGCGCTCCGACAACGGTGAAGGTACGCAACGCCGCGCCGGGCTCCGTGATCCTCTGGGCTGTCGCTCCATCTCCGCGCGCAGCGCGGTGGCTATGTTCTCCGCTGCCTGCCTGGCCGCCTCAATCGCCTGCATGGCTGCGGCCTCTGCCGCGGCCAGGCGCTGAGCGCGATCGGCGTCGGGGTTGACCACCGCTCCTTCGCCGACGTTGGCGGCTGCAGCGGCTGCACGCAGAGTGCGCTCGCTGGAGGTGGACATGGCTCTACTCTGCTCTAACCAAACCTAGGCTCTAGATACCGATTGTTGGTCAGGTAACAACTAAGAACACAAAATGGAATTTGTCTGCCAGAGGGCAGCTTGGCCATAGGCCGCTTCTTTGTATTAATAAAAGTAGCAAACTTGGGATACAAGAAGGTCTCAACTACTACAACATATGCTACTTCATAAAGCAGATGCTAGCTTGGATGCTAAGGCATCTGAAAACTACTAGACAGTGAATAGTAACTAGCCTAGACAGTGAATAGTGAATAGTTACATTGGGGTATTAGCACTAGGCTTAACCCTCATGTTCCAGTTAGCATCTCATTTGCACCTTTGGTCGAGTAAAATGTAGATGACAGATTGTCTTTTCTGGTTCTGTTACAATTGTTTTCATGGACTGAAATGCTAGGGAATGGAGGCCCTTTTGGTGTCCCATACGTGATGTGAGCATGGCCCTTCCTTCTTCAGTTGACCATTTGATAGACTGTGTGTGCTGGAATATTTTAAAAGCCTTGGCAACTGATGAGCGCTGCTTGTCCTGTGTCTGTTATATTGCGTTCCAGCAATTAACGCATATGGTGCTGCTCAAGCAGTTAATGCATATGGTGGTGTTTTTTATCTGAAATTCTACAGCTGTCAAACACCATTCTCACTCTAATTCTGGTAGGACTGTTCATTCCATGCCATGATCCTGAGATGACTTACTTATTAGCAGTTTGCATGGTAACAGTCATCAGATAGGCATGGTCCATTTCTATCAATAGGGCCGATTTTAGCTGAACTATATTCTTCATATCATTTGAAGCATCCTTCACTATGTTTTCTTCAGAGGAAGAGAACTGCTTGCTTATTTGGTTCTGTATCCCTCAGTTGTGGGGGTTTTTAGAATCTGGATGGAATTTTCCTGTTCCTGTTGTAGCCTTCTGTGTAGTTGATATTGAGAGAGGTCAGTATAACCTGACAGGAAAACGGGCATGAATCCATGTATTAGATTCTCATACTGTATTAGACTAGAGCTCCGTGGCTTTCTTGTTTGTTTTCTTCACTTTCTTGTACTGAACAATCCTGCAAGTTATCATGTTATCCAGGCATGCCGACTTTGAGCTTGGAATGTTCTTATCGGTTCATAGGCTTGCATTCCATGAGCTCAACCCTTGAATATAACTCTTGACTATTGACACCTGCTTAATCTGGAATTTGTCAGCTGTTGAAAACTATTCTCTTTCTAGTCCCGATAGGTTGATGGCCTGCTCATTCCGTGTCATGATTCTGGGATTACTTCTTTGTTTAGTTTGTTAGTAGTTTGCATGGTATCTGTCACCAAGTAGGCATGATCCATTATGTCAATGGGACCACAACATGCACATGCAGTGTGCCACATTATGGTGGCTGACTGAGTCGGTTGGAGTCTTTCTAAATCATTCTCCTGCTGTGATTAGTGAATCTCTGCCCTCTGCTTACTTTGAATAGAATGTAGCTGGGAATCTCACATTCGCATATCAACCTCAGTCAAAGAATTTACTTGACTTGAGTCAGGCCAAGCCAGTGCAACCAAAACTCCATCTTTTGTCTCCTGGACCATTCAATTATGGGGCTAGTTCCTCATATAAAACCATTCCATGCCTTTGAGGCTCGTCAATGCTACTGTCTGCCTCTCTCCTGTGATTTCAGATTGGTTCTGGAGACATGGGCCTAAAGGTAATTCAGTTTTGCTTATGATGCACCCTCTGTCAGTATTTGATGTGTGCTGTCTTTGCAGTTTTTCTCTATCCTGTTGACCCATGATATTGAAGTCGATATTCTTGTATTTAGTGCCCATATTGTTAATGATCTACATGTTCTCATGAGTCATGACACTGCCAGGTGTTTCATTGGCTGAATCGGAGGATGCATCCTAATACTGAGTACTGCACTATCCATGGTAACAAGGGTAAGCATGTTCCTAGGATGCCTCTCTTTTATGTGATCTAAATCATCTAATATACATTTCTTTGTTCTTATTTTGTCGACTTTTTTATCGGAATGATGCAACAGCCATGGAGGATAAGGAGGACTCCGTGCCTCATAGTGTGGTTGAGAAAGACACTGAAGCCCTTCTGCTCCGTGATGTGCTTCTTAATGGTATACTTGCAATTGGCACACTTGGACATCACGTAGACTCATTTTGTCCTGAGGCTTGCATTGAAGAAGATGATCTCCTCATCATGGGTGATGAGAAAGTAATTGAGGAAGAGAAAGATGATGAGGAACCGAGGAATGATCAGGTGAAAGAAGACGTTGCATTGGAAACAGAGCCATGTGAACCAGTATTGCCTATTGTTGAGCCTGCTAAGATGCATTCATTGTCGATGAAAGAAGGCAACTTTACATGCTTTGTAACAGAAGAAATCCTGATACATGAGGTGGAAGATGGGGGAGTTGCTAATATCCAGGAACGACCACTTCTGATGGTAGAGAAGGTGGAGAAAGTAAGAACTACACTTGCTGATTTATTTGCAGCAGAAGTATTCTCATCAAGTGCTCCAGGGGAGAATAGTTGCCAGGATATCATCGATGTTGCTGGGGCATCCACTTCAAAGCATACATCATGCATGGAAAAGATGCATCAAAAGAAACCAAGGAAGCCAACACCAAAACCACTGAAAGCCACAAGAAAATTAAGTCAGGTATGGCTTGCTTTCTTCACCCACACCTTATGTCTGTTGCAAATATCATATTTCAAATATTGAAAAGAATCTTTCTACTCCGATTGATTTCTAACTTAATCTACACCCTGTATCAGTTTTAAGTACCCCAGGCTCATCTGATATAAGAACCCTCATATCACACCTTAAAGGCATACTCGTTGTCCAGAAAAAACAGAAACTCATGAGAAGAATATGTTATAGCTAATAAGTTGTGCCATATGTCCTAAACTGGCAGAATTGCATAGCTCTTGTAATTATCTATATCTTGCTATCCTAGAAGTGGTCCAAGTTATTTATTCCATGTCACTTAGCTTCTTAATCTGGATCAAATATGGATGGCTAGCTAAGCAAGCATGACGTGTCTAACCTATCTTGACGCTGAACGACTACTAACCTGCAATGCATCTGTTGCTTTTGGTTGTCTTGTGAAACTAAGTAGGTCATGAGGAAGATGGTGGGGAAGAAGATCCACCCAGAGCAGTTCAATGGGCGTAGCAATGCAGAGGGTCCCCTTACTGCATGATGTTTATTCTTGGCGAAAAAATTGCTTCTCTATTTGGTAATCTGCTTCCTAGAATGTCCTTTCAACTGTCCTTTGAATCACATATATTGTTGACCAAATCTAGATTCTTAATAGATTGTACAAATAGGTACGTGTTGAATAGTTGCTGACTTTAATAAACTGAACATGCCCTATGCGACAACATTTAAGAGGGACTGGAATATGTAAATTTTGCCATATCCCTTAAGAAAAGAAATGAAGAGTGCAGAATTCGCTATATCAAGGTGTTCTTGGTGTCCATAAAAGAAGTGATAGTCTGAAAACAAAATTTTCTACACTGCCTCCATTTATTTGGATCTCACAAGAAAGTCTAGCAGCTGCTTGCAACCAAAGTATAACACATCACCCAAGAAAAATGTATCACATATTGCCTCCATTTATTAGGAGCTCACAGCTCAGTCTGTTAACTGCTGTTGGATCTCAGTCTGTTAACACATACACTATGATTCAAAATCTGACATGTCCTTTTGTTTTCATGTAAAGTTGTAACACTCGTTCTGTCTTTTCATCTATTTCAGAATAATTACCCTTTTCCATGTGCATTTGGATCTCTTGATGAAACTGATGGCAATCCGAAAAAGACCAACGTAACATAAATTCGATTGCTTAGGAATTATTCAGTTTCTTTGATGTTTGTGTCTCTAATCCTATTATGGAACTGCCTGTAGTTCAAAGAGACACAAAAAATGAACACATAGTGAGTAGCAAGAAAGCATGGGGTCCAACTAGAAGGCATTCCCCTCTGCCATGTCGCAGGGCTTCCTTAGAAGCGAAATAAATAAATATATGATGTTGTACCTTGCCTGTACCTAGCATTGAAGCTGCAACACGACGAGCATGTCCTGGAAAATGCTAGACGACAGGCAACTAATCATGTTTCTGATAATGTGTCCCTAGACCATTCATTCCTTGATATATCAACCTAGTCAGGTGATGGATTCGGTCCATCAATGGCAAGTTTCCAATTCTCCCCCCAGTACTACGTATATTGTGGGCCAACTCTCCTTGGATCAGTTGGCTGCATTGCTCTCATGATATATCATCACAGTTTAGGCTATTCCTATGCATTGTGTCATCACAATCTGTTGTATACAATGGGTTCTGCATTTTCATTGCCGAAAAGCAATGAGTTCACACATTTGTTAGTCTACTAGTTACTAGAACTAATTGTTAGGGCACCTACAATAATATATGAACTTTATTCATATATTCTCACTCCTGTTAAGAGAGATAGAGGAGTTATGTCTCATGCACTAGGACGCGCAAAGATCTGAGCTCTTCTCTTCTCTTCTCCTCTCCCTTGCTTAAAGTATTTTGGCTTCTCTCTCCACTTGGCATCTAATACTAACTTAAAGCTGACCATTAGAGGTGCCCTTAGGTGACTAAAAGTTAGCTGGCTAAAGTTTAGTCCTATGTTATGGATACATGGGCTAAGTAGCTAGTAGTGTTCCTAGATAAAGACTCTTATGCCCACGAAAGAGGAGAGAGAAAGGGGAAAGATAGGTTTGGTGGGAGAGCATGACCTTATTTCTCAATCTGGTGGCTTCTTTTAGTCCCATTAGCTGGGTATGGTCTACTAATGGACTAGTTGTTAGTTGGGTGTGCTTGTGCTTAGTCCCCTTAGGTGGGCTTGTTCGGCTGGTATTAAAGCCGACTGATAGTCGACTGGAGCTGATTTGGTTGTGAGAGAAAATATTGTAGATTTTAGCTGATAAGTTCAAGCGAACAGGCCTGGATGGCCTAGGTCTAATTTTAGGTGACTAACATTTAGTCTTGCTATCCAAAAACTATTGACAAATTGAAGCTTGGTAGCTTGTGAAGGAGATTATGTAGCCTTGAAACTCTTAAAACCTTTGCATGATCATCAGACAATAGGGTTCATAGGCAGTGTGTGGCACTCTCCTGCCTCATGTTTTGCACTTAGTTTTTTAGGGCTTGTTCGGTTATGGTGGAATGAGCCTAGAAATTATTCCCCGCTGATCAAGTTTATACAAATTAGACAATCATTCCGGCTAGGAATCGTTCTAGTTGACCATTCATAGGTAACCGAACGTGCCCTTAAGATGCTTGTAAGATTTTGCGATCAATAGCACGCAAGGATGCACACTAACGTAGTGTGCTGTGAGGCGATTTGTGAATGATTCTATTCTGGTAACATTCCGCAGGTTTCATTGGATCCCTTGTGACTCAGATTCCTTGCTAGAGAGAAGCATCCAAGGATAGTCGTCGACAATGTGGAAGTTCCCTTTTTGTTGCTGTGTTTCGTCGTCAGTGAAGCATGAATAGCATTCTGCTTTCATATATTCTCTTGCCATGGATAGTCGTCGACAATGTGGAAGTTCCCTTTTTGTTGCTAGTGTTTCGTCGTCAGTGAAGCATGAATAGCATTCTGCTTTCCTATATTCTCTTGCTTATTTGCATGTATAAAACACTGTTGGGTGTGTGTGATCTTGTAAGCTGTCATTCTCTGGGGCCACGGTCTGCGCTGCCACTGTCTTGTCGTCGCGGTATGCCAAATTTTTTTTAATAAAACCTCTGCTTATCCGTTTGCACGATCGTTTCCCCTGTAACGCGTGGAGGCCCGTGTCGAATCCACGTCCCGTCGATGGCTAGCTCGATGGCCGTGCATAAAGCCATAGAAGGGGTGCCATGCCCTGAGCACGCTGCCGGCAGCTGCCGCGACACAGCACAGCGCACGCCTCAGGTCGTACGTCCCCTCCCCTGATGGCGCCAACGCGCAACCGCCGAGGGCATGCAGCGGCATGGCACCTGATCATTGCGAGCGGAAAGGCGGGCTGCGGCCCGTGAACCGTGAAATATCTCCTCGTCGTCGCCTGCGCGCGCGCCGATGCGCCTCGCGACGGGCGCAAGCGGACGAGCCGGGGACTGGAACGGCAGACAGGTCGCCGGTTCGCCGCTATCGCCGGGAACAGTGCCTGCCCATCAGTGCGCTGTCGTCGACGCGCTTTCGCATTCGGCGGCGTCCCCATGATGCCGGGTCTGAATCTGATGCTGGTGCCTTAAGGCAAAGTGATTTGATTCGACGTGCTTGTGCTCCATCTCTGTCGGTGGCGTCGCTTTGCACTAGCGGCTATGGTGCTGTGAAGACGTGCCGTCTCTCCATTCATGTTACAATTGTTTGGATGTTTTTACTGTTTCAGCT